>NC_056747.1:664022086-664174586 GCF_019279795.1 Protopterus annectens
CACCTTCTAAAGACTTCAGCATCCAGACTCGAGCTTTCCCTTACCCACACTTCTCTGCCCCTAATCCAACCTCCTCAGATCTTGTTTGTTGCCACTGCGTCCAGACATGGTTACAAGTGCTCTGGCAGTTTAGTGTTGCTTTCTCCTCTTTATCAATGTTCTTTGCTATAGTCTTCTTAATATTAAGTGTATTTAGGCTTCTTCCCTCCCCTTTCAGTTTCTCGAGGTGCGTTAAGACTCTCTTTTCTTTCCTTCAACTCCATTTTCCCTGTCCGGACTTTGGCCCTTTTTTCTCTTTTCTTATATAGTGTGAGAGTGTGTGTGTATGTGTGTATGTATGTGTGTGTGTGCGTGCGTGCTTGTGTGTGTGTGTGTGTGTGTGTGTGTGTGTGTGTGTGTGTGTGTGTGTGTGTGTGTGTGTGTGTGTATTTTAAATGGTGCTCCATGTGTGAGAGGAAAATTCCACACTCAGACACACACGATAGATGTGCTTATTGTCTAGTAGTATCTGTGAAGGGTTTAATCCTAGAGCCATCCAGGAAAGGAAGAATATGTTGAGTTTAAGGGCTTTATGCCCACTCCTCTATCCTCACCAGGGGTTCACCCCCACTCTAAGGAAACACTTGGCTCCGAAGCGTAAAAATGACTTCTCAAGGAGTCCAGGGTTTCTTCGGAGCCTTCTGCCAAGGTTCTGAAGGATTTGGATGTGAGGATGTTGGCGTCCAGGTCTATGTTGGCTCCATCAGATCCTATAGATTTGATGGTGCAGAGTGAGCCTTCAACATCCTCCAAGTCTCTGGATCCTAAGACCTTGGATCCGAGCTCTCTTGCAACCTCTCAGACCCATAGATCTCTGTCTCCACAGTGCTGTACTCAATGTCCAAGGAGAATGATTATGTCTGTTTCTCCCACAGTGCCTTCAAAGATCTTGCAGACCCCCAGGCAGTCCTGTCTATCTTCAGTGGCTTCCTCCAGATCTTCTTGGAGTTTGTACTATGACATGGACAAAATGGTAATATTTATTATCAAGGCTCAGATGCAGATGTTGGTACTTCCAGCTTCTTCCCCTCATGGATCTGAGCCTGTCCTCTCCACTTCTTTTTCTCCTTCTCTGATCCATGTTTCAGTTTTGGAGCCCCAGAACAATAGTCTTCCGAAGGATATGGAGTTGGATCAGAGGGCTCTTGCTTCTTCGATGCCAATCATCATCTTGAGTGCCTCTGCTCTGAGGTTGTTTGATCAGAGTGCATCCCGGATCCAGGAAGCAAGGTGCGACTCTATTATTTTCTGATCTGTCCTTTCCCCTTGGAACCTCAGCCTTTGACAGTGCGAGTCTGGTTCTATCTGGGAGTCAAGGTTTTGTGGGCTTCTTCCATCTTCCTCAGGAGCTTCGGCTGCTAAGGAGTTAGTTAGGGTCTCATTCTTCCACATTGTAGAAAAAGCTTCCTCTGTTAGCAGATTACCATCCCTTTGACTTCTGCTCCTCTCCATGTGCCTGTGTCAGATCTGGGGCTTGGATCTACCATTTCTGTCTAAGATCAGCCTGCCTCGAAGGACCTCCAGTCTGTTCCACCTGAAGTATTGCCTTCTTCTTTCAACTCCTCTCCTGAATATCCCATGGAGGAGATCCCATGGAAGAGGATGTGCAAAAGGAGGTACTTGGACTCCCCTATGGAGTCTCTCACTGAGGATACGGACTACGATGAGGGACAGGGGTCTCCCTAATCATCACTGGATGATGTCTCCTTCACAGACATCTTAGAGATCTTGAACGTAAAAGGTGGTTGGTCTTCCAAAAATCCCTCTTCAGGGGAATCCATATTCCTGATTGCCTTTGGGGTTGGACCATCTACTTCTTGGGTAGCTCCCCTGGCAGATGTTCTTATAGACCTTGTCACTTTTCGGGCCTGGAAGGAGCCGGACAACATAGAACCAGTATCAAAGCAACCAGACAAGATTCTTTCTCCCCCAGAGGACTGTACTTTCTGGAGTAAGGGCATGCCAGTTGATGCTATTGTGTTGTGAGCTGCTACCAAGAAAGAGTTTGCCCAACAGAGCTCAACTCTCCATCCACCGAGCAGGGAGTTCAGAGTGCTGGACAATTTCAAGAAACACGCTTATGCTTCAGCGATGTTTTCTCTGAGAGCACTCAGTTTCCTGCCACATTTTATTCGCCTTCAGAGAGACTTGGTTAAAGAACTCTCTGAATCCTTGGAAGAGTGCATGCCTTAGCAGGAATTAAATAAGATTTCTCCTAAGCTAACCACTCTTACTTCCATAGCAAATTCTTCCATGAGGCATATTTCCCACTTGGTGGAAGGATCTTCCAGGGCAGCCAGCACTGGCATTGCAATACGTTGTCATGCCTGGATGAGGTTTTGTATTTCACGGAGCCCTTTAACGTGTCTTTTGTCAAAGCCTCCTTTGATGGTTCTTTGTGATTGGACCATTAGCTAAGGAAACCCTGACTCACAGTAAGCAAGAGGGCAAGAGCTTGTTTGCCATGGGGATTAAGTTTTCCTCCCCTCAATGAACCTACTGAAAGAATCAAAGAGGGGCTAAGAAAACTTGGTTCCATAAGTCACGGGGTTCTTTTCTTGATCATAGTGGAGAGTACTCCTCCAGAGGCAGAGCAGGAGGCTATAATGGGAGATGCCACCCAAGAGGCAGAGAGAACCCACAAAACCAGGGCTTCAGGGAGCCTTTTTCTGACGAGCCCTTTCAGCGCTTCTGAAGTGCTGCCTGACTGTCTGACTCTGAAGGCAGTCAGAGGCCATTTTTCTCTGCACTCAAGCGCTCAGGACAAATAACAACAAATGCCTGGTGCAAAGCATTATATCCAGAGGTTCTTACATTCTCTTTTCTATACCCCCAACAAAGTTTCAAAAGAAACTCCCTGACATTTTACTCAGCCAGAGGGAGTTGGCAGTTACGGAGTTCATGAAACTACTACAAAATGAGAGTCATCCAAGAGGTCCCAGCTGAACAGAGAGGGTCTGGGACTTTGTCCAGTTTCTTTTTGGTGCCAAAGAAACTAGGGAACCTAAGGCCTATCTTGGGCCTACAGTAAGCAAACTCAACCTGTATGTGAAGAAAGCCAAGTTCCGGATGGTAGCAGTTCAGTCCATCCTTCCGTTGCTAATGAAGGATGATTGGATGTGCTCTGTGGACTTCAAGGACATGTACTATAACATAAAAATAGACAGACACTCCAGAAGTAATCTGCACTTCCACCTAGGAGCCAATCACTTCCATTTCAGAACCCTGCCCTTTGGTCTCACCACAGCCCCCCCCCCCCGGTGTTTACCAAGTACATGGTAGTAGTTGCAACTCTTCTCTGATTGCAAGGGTTTCAGGTATTCCCATATTTAGATGATTGGCTCCTAACTGCCCCCACTCAGCGTCAGCTTTCTCAGGCCAGAGACTACCTTTACCAGTTGTCCTACTTCTTCGGCATTACCATAAATGTAGACAAGTCACAGCCATGGCCGATTCAAACTTTGGAGTTCATTGGAGTCCAGCTGAACACAATCAGACAGATAGCTTCCTTGCCTCAGCACCGTATCAACACTTTGAAACTCCAAGTTCAAGCCATTCTGCCTCATCCATTGCCTCCTGCCAAATTGATTCTATGAATCCTGGGGTCCACAGCAGCTGCTATACTTTTGGTTCCTCTAGCCAGGTACTATATTTGCATTCTTCAATGGACACCGTCTGTTCACTGGTCAATTCTACATTAGTCCCAATCTGTTCCTATCAGACTGACAAACATTTGCAGGTCTCATCTACAGTGGTGGATTTGATCAGATCTGACGGTCGGCAGATCTTTCATCTTCCTCAACAGCCACTGAGACCATGCACGCTTGCCATCTAGGGTGGAGGGGGGCACTTCCAAGGCACGTGGACTGTGATAGAGACCAGTTTGCATTTCAACATCCTCAAGATGAGAGCTGTCCTGTTATTGTTGCAAGCCTTTCGGGAGGCTTTCCCTCTAGGGACCATTGCTATTCATACAGACAACATGTCAGTAGTCTGGTACATCAACAAGCAAGGAGGAACTGCTAATACCCTCTCTAAAGAGAGGCTATGAAGGTTTGGGAATGGGCGATCTCTTCAAACTGCTTTCTGCTTGCAGCACGTGTACCTGGTGAATCCAACATGTTAACAGACAGGCTCAGCAGATCTATTCTGATGCCCCACGAGTGGTCCCTCAAATCAGTCAGTAGCATACAAGATATTCAACCGTTGGGGTCTCCCCTTCTGCGACCTCTCTGTGCATCCCCTCACTATAACAAATGCAGCAGTTACTTTGCTCTGATCCCTCCTTCATGGAGTTCCCCGAGAGATGCTGTGGCCCACGATTGGCCCCTCAGTCTCTTTTATGCATATCCTCCTCTTCCTCTGATCCCAAACTTTCTTCAGAAAGCCAAACAGTTGAAGAGCACAGTGATCTTCATTGCCCCCTTTTGGCCTCATCGGATTTGGTTCCCCTTCTTCTGGGCTCACCTCAAACATCCTCCATGGATACTGGAACCCAAACCAGATCTCATCTCTCACCCAACACTAGGACTGCACCCAAATCTCCCCACACTCAAGTTAACTGCATGGTTTCTCCAGTTCACATGATTGCTAGAGGGTCCAGGTTCTCTTATCCAGTCAAAGCTATCATTCTGGCTTCTCAAAAAGCCTCTGCCAGAAGGTATATAAGAGTAAATGGAAAAGATTTTCTATTTGGGCTGCTAATAATCATGTTGATCCTTTTTTTAGGTCCTGTTCCTTTGATTCTGTACTTTCTGGACTCTTTTTTTAAGCAAGGTTCTATTTTTGTTACCATTAATCTCCAGTTGGCAGCCATATCCAATGTTCATTTGGGATTAATTTAGGGATCTGTGGCCTCAGCCAGGATATGTAAAGCCTTTATGAAAGGTATTTTTATTCTTAGACCTCCAATCAAGGACCCAACGCCTCAGTTGGATTTGACTGTCATTCTACAAGCTTTGACCCTAAGTTCCTTTGAACTGGCTAATGTTTGTTATTTGAAATATTTATTCTGGAAGTCAGCTATACTTGTTGCCATTACTTCAGCAAAGAGGGTTTCTGAACTGCAAGCTCTTTCATCCAAACCTCCCTACATCATTTTTCACAAGGATAGGGTTTCCCTCCATACTAATTCTTCATTCATGCTAAAAGTCGCCACTGCAGCTAACAAAAATCAATGCATTCACTTGCTGGTATTTTTTTCCTAACTATTCCAGCAAAAGAGAATACTTGTTACATTCCTTAGATGTTCACAATTAGTTGCGTTTCTACCTTCATAGGACGAAACAGTTCAGAAAATCAGAGCAGTTGTTTGTCTCTTTTTCACCTAATCATAAACAGCAAGCAGCATCAAAAGTGACAATAGCAAAGTGGATAACCAGTTGTATATCTTTTGTTTATGTAAAAAATGGTTTGAAGTTGCCTAGTTCTCCTAAAGCCCACTCAACAAGATCCGTAGCTGCAGCAGCAGCATTTTCATCTAGAATTCCTATTTATGGCATTTGTGCTGCAGCTACCTGGTCCAACTTTCATACTTTCATGACCCATTTTCAGTGGGATATGATTTCCAGGAGCAGAACATCCTTTGGCACCTTGGTGCTGCGGCATATCCTTCCTTAAGGCCACCCAAGAAATCATGTAGCTGGGGACTCTGAGAATGTGCCTAGAAGTAATCATATCATATCATATGATCTAAGGGTATTCAAAGAGTGCGAGAAGTTGTAAAGAATGAGGTTGAGTATTGGCCTACACAGAAAAAAGCATTACCATTGTCTAAAACAAGGAATTACTTTCCTCATAGACCTGATCTGGAGTGTTGTACTGTGTTCAAGAAACATCATTTTTTGCACTGTGGGGAGCATTAATTATGCATGATCTTTACCAAAAGTAAAGTGAAGAGACATTGCACGAACTTAAAATGTGCATTCTTGAAGAATGTAGGTGAAGGGATAATATGATAGAAAATAGAGTTGCCACCTTTTCAAATGCCCAAAGTGGGACATTTTTGTAGTTACATGAGATTTTGCAGGACAATATCCACAGCTAGTGCAAAGGACTGAACTTCATTTATTTATTTATTTTTCCTGAAATAAAAGCGTATTCTTGTAGCATTTGAACTGCTTATGGTGTTTCATATAACACATAGGTGTTTCGGGTACAAAATACTAGATCTGATGTTGTCAATTTTCATTCATTCCTCAACAGTTGGGACTCTGCTCGTGGCCACCAAAAAGCTCTTGAGATCCTCCCTTTCCCATAATGCACCAACCCTAACACCCCTCAGATCTTGTTTGCTGTTTCAGCGTAAAGACGTGGTCACCTTCAGCTCTCCAACTAAATAGTGAAATTGGTTTTAAAATAACTAATTTCTTTATTACATTCATAAAATTATTCCACCTCTGCTTTCTGATTCTCATGCTATTTGAGTATATTGTTTAGGCCCTCAACACCTCAAAGCTGAATGCAAGATATGTCAGGGGTTTAATCCTACGGCCTTAGTTGACAGAAAAAAACAAACAAACTTGTATTAAAAGGATTACATCCACTCTTCTTTTTTCTGAGGCATTATCTGGGGTTCAACCCCAGAAACAAAATGCCAAGGAGTCTTCTAAGCCTTCTGGATCCTGTACTCCATCCTCAGATCCTACTACTGAACCACCAAGGAAAAAGGTAAAAAAATGGATCTGAAAGCTGCTCCTGCTTCAGCATCTGACAATAAGCTGGCTTAGTCGGATCCACATTGATTGGATCCGAAGCCTTGTCAAGGACTTCATATTCTCCATTTTTGGATCCAGTACCATCTTGCGTACCTTCTCCCTTTCTAGAGTTATGTTGACGTTCAAGATCTCCATCAGTGGTATCTGCTCATTCTTCCAGGAGTCTCACAGAGGCAGATGTGGACAGGATGATGAGGAAATTTCTGTCCTCACAAATGCAGATGGAAGCTCCCCCAGCTTCTACCCCATCAGGTCAGGAAGCTCTTATTAGTACTACACAGTCTTTCTTGGCTCCTTCAACAATCCAACCAGTTGTTTTGGTGCCCTTGCATTCGAGTTTTCTGGAACCATCTGTTTTGGATCTGAATATCTTAGTTTCTTCGGATCCAAAGCTTACTCTGAGTGCTCTGGCTCCAACAGTTTCAGATCTAGAGGACTGGAGCCAAGGCATCCATGTCGGACCAGAGGGGTTAGAGTTGACTCCGAAGTTTTCTGAGCCATGTCTGCCCCTTGGAGCTTTGGCACTGGATAGCTTGGCTCCAACCTCTGCCTCAGTGGGTTACATTCTGTACAGATGGAGCCGAGGGGTTGGAAGCCTGGCTTCTTGTCTCCATCTACTTCCTTCTTCCCAGAGCGGTTTGCCTTTAAGATAGTGGAGAGGGTGTTTTTTGTTCCTGCAGGAAGGACGGTTCCTCCCTCCTCAGATCATCCATCTGGATTCCACTTGTCTTTGTGCTTTGAGCCTCATTATTCTGGACCACAGGACAGCCTACCAAAAGTCTTCTGGATACCCAGCAGGCTATTGCCATTTCTTCTGATACTTCTCTGGAACATCCCACTGAAGAGTTCCTTAGGAAGACAAAGTGCAAGAGGAGGCACTTGTCAGGAATCTGTCACTGAAGACACTGACTTCAATGAAGGGGTTAGGTCTCCAAAATCACCACCTGAAGACATCTACTTTGGAGACATCCTTGAAATTCTTAAGCAAAGAGGTGATTGCTCAGCCTAAAACCCTTCCCAAAGGAGTCAGTATTCCTTAAGGCCTTTGGGTCAGGTCCATCTACCTTTTGGGTAGCTCCACCTCCTGATGAGCTCATTGATTTGATCTCTCGGTGGGTGTTGGAAGGAGCCTGACACATTTGACCCAATCCCCAAGAAACCAGATCGGATTCTGGCACCACCTGTAGGCAAGGAGTTTTGGAGCATGGGAGTGCCTGTAGATGCTATGGTCTTGGTGGTGGCCACCAAGAAGGAACTCATGGAACTGAGTTGCTCTGTCCATCCCCTAACAGGGAGTTTAGGGCACTGGACAGATTTGGGAAGGGTGTGTATGCTTCAGCGACATTTTCTCTCAGATCGCTGAACTACCTGGCCCATTTCACAAGACTTTAAAGGGATTTGATAAAAGAACTGCCAAATTCTCTTTCAGGGACCACAACTGCTGAGTCTCAGATTTCTGTAACATTGCATTTGGCTATCCTACTATTGACTTCTAATTCATCCATGAGGCTTATCTCACATGCAGCTGAAGGTACCTCAAGGGTGGAGAGTTCAGGCATATCCATAAGGAGGCATGCCTAGATATCCTTGTGTGATTTTTGTGGAGCCCTTCAAGTCACTGTTCATCTATACTCCTTTTAACATCAGTTATCTGCTTGGCCCGAAAGTGAAGGACACACTGTCCAGGTGTGAGAATGATGGAAGGAACCTCTCTGCAGTGGGCATACATTTTTCAACTACTCAAAGAACCTTCTCCAGGAATCAGCAAGGTGGTCAAAAAATGTGGTTCAGGAAGTCCCAGGGTCCTTACCAAGATTCATGTGGAGATAGTTCCCCCAGGGGCAGAGGAGGGAACTCAAATGGAAGATGCTGTTCACACGGCAGAGGAGGCTTACAGAACCAAGGATCTAGAGATTCTTTCTCTGACAGACCCTATCAGGTCTTCTGAAAGAATACCTAATTATCCCTTTCTGGAGGCAGTTAGGGGTCATTTATCTCTGCACTGGAGAGCCTGGTTAGACATCACAAAAGATACATGGGTGCAGAGAATTATATCCACAGGTTATATAATTCCTTTTCTGTTCCACCCCATCTCTATGCAAATTTACCGATGTCCCACCCAGTTAGATTAAATTAGCAGCAATAGAAATTCAAAAGCTGCTAGAAAGAGTCATCCAAGAAGTCCCACCAGACTAAATAGAATCTGGAATTTTGGATCTCAGTGTCTTGAACAAGCCAGTTCAACACACAGAGTTTTGGATGATCACAGTTCAGTCCATTCTTTCCATTTTGAACAAGGATGATTGGATGTGTTCAGTAGACCTTCAGGATGTGTAATATCATATAAAAATGAACAGACAATCCAGAAGGTATCTATGCTTCCAGCTGGGAGCCAGTCACTATCAGTTCAGGGAACTGCCCTTTGGCTTCCCCACTGCCCCCAGGGTGTTCACCAAATACATGGCAGTGGTAGCAGCTCACTTGAGACTACAGGGATTCCAAGTGTTTCTGTATTTAGATGACTGGCTCATTACTGCCTCGACCAGGCATCAACTATTAAAAGCATGTGATAAAGTGCTCCAAACTTACTCTCATCTGGGGATAACTATAAACTACATCAAGTCTTATTTATAACCATCTCAAACACTAGAATTCATAGGAGCAGTGTTCAACACAGTATCAATGCCAGTTTCTCTTCCCCTCTCAAGAGTACTAACTATTAGATTTCAGTTCAAGAAAATAATCCTCAGTATCACAGTTTCAGCTCAATTAATTCTGCAAGCCCTAGGGCCAATGTCAGCAGCCATAATTTTAGTTCGCCTAGCAAGATTTCATATGAGAATTCTTCAGTGGATACTATCGATGTAATGGTCAATTCTTTATCACCCCATGTCAGCCTAAATAAGAATCACCCATGCATGCAAAAAATACCTTTGGTGGTGGATTTGATCAGATCAAGTTTTACAAGGTCATCCCTTCATTCTCCCTCAACCCAAGGCCATAGTGACCACTGGCGCAACTCAGATTGGGTGGGGAGGCACTTCCTGGGAAAAACAGTCCAAGGTACTTGGTACCTGAAGAGGCCAACATGCATCTCAATGTTCTGGAAATAAGAGCAGTGCTCTTAGCATTGTAGACATTTCAAGACTCTCTTCCTTTTTGGACAATTGCGATTCAAATGGACAACATGTCAGTAGTTTGATACATCAGTAAACAAGGAGGAAAAAGGTGTCGAGAAGCCCTCAGAGTATGGCAATGTGTGATCTTTTCCAACTACTGTGTGATAACAATGCACATTCCAGGGCAGTCCAGTGTGATAGCAGACAAACTGAACAGGGACATTCTACTACCTCATGAGTGGTCTCTCAACAGTAAAGTGACAGATGTGATTTTTCATTATAGGTTCAGCCTTGCTGTGATCTTTATGCATCTCCCCTAAACATAAAGTGCAGCAGCTTTTTTTGCCGTGATCTCCCTACTGGGTAATCACCAAGGGATGCTGTACTCCATGATTGGCCCCCCAGTCTCCTCTGTGCCTTTCCCCAACTCCCTTAATCCCCAAATTCCTACAGAAAGCTACCTGGTTGAAGAGCAAAGTCATCCTCATTGCACCTTACTGGCCTCAACAGATTTGGTTTCCCTTCCTTTGGCCTCATCTGAGTTACCCACCATGGATTCTGGATCCAATTCCAGGCCTCCTGTCTTACCCAACAGGTATGATTCATCTGGATATTTCATACCTCAAGCTAACAGTGTGGTTTCTCCAGTTCCTTTGATAGTTGTACAACCGGTGCTTTCTTCCCCTGTTCATCATATAGTTTCATCTTCACATAAGGTTTCTACAAGAAACCTTTACAGAAGTAAATTTTATTGTTTATTTATTTTACATTTGTTGACCGGGTTTGTCCAGCTGAGCTGATAGCCCTTTTTCAGCAGAGGCCCGGGGAGAAAAGCTCCACATAATTACAATAAAATTGGAAGTGAAAAGTAGTATTCTATACAAACACTAACATTTTCAAGTTGGTACAGTAAAAGCATAAAAATTATTTACAGAGCTTAATTTGTCCTATAACTTAAGATAGGTACCAGGACAGTATATAGAGTACATCCGGTCTAGTTAAAGTTGGTGAGGATTTGACAGGTGGTATACAAGTAGAAATATTTTAAGTTTAAATAGCAGGTAATTACCTAGCTACGATTACTAGGAGAGCTATAACATGAGAGAAAAATACCCATGAGGGAAGAGATCAAGGTACATAAGAGAGGGAGGCAAGTTATGGATGGTGTATAAATGGAAAAGGTTTGTTTTTTTGGGAAAAAGCAAAAACACATTGATCCCTTTTCAGCACCTGTAGAAAGTGTCCTTGAATTTTTGGCAACAATTTTTAATGAGGGAACTAGCTCCTCAACAATTAGAGTCCAGTTAGCAGCAATTTCTAATTTTCACACTAGATTTGATAGTTCCTCCTTGACTTCATCTAAACTTTGTAAAGCCATTTTAAAAGGCACCCTCCTACTGAGACCTCCTTATAAAGATCCTACTCCGCCATGGGATTTAAATTTGGTGCTACAAACCTTAATTTAGTCCCCCTTCAAACCAGCAACTAAATGTGATCTTAAGTTCTTAACCTGGAAAACTATCTTTCTAATGGCCGTTACCTCTACTAGAAGAATCTCAGAACTTCAGGCTTTGCTATCTAAACCTCCTTACTTGATTTTTCAGAGTAACATTACATACCACTGTTTCTTTCCTTCTTAAGGAATATCAATCATTCAATTAATTTACTAGTTTTCTTTCCTAAATTTTCAAACAAAGGTGAATTTATCTTGCATTTCTTAGACATTCACAATTACATTTTCACTTATATAAAACAAAAGAAATTAGGAAGACAGATCAATTATTTGTGTCCTTTGCAGATTCCAAAGTGGGCAAACCAGTTGTAAATGTTACTTTAGCCAGATGGCTGACGGATTGCTTAATGTTTATTTACAACAAGTTGGGTCTAACCTTACCAAAACTTATAAGAGCACATTTGACTATGTCCATGGCAACTTCCACTGTGTTTCTGTCTAAGGCTTCCATGGATGATATATGTGCAGCTGCAACCCGGGCAGATCCTCATACCTTTATCACTCATTACAAATTGGATCTGGTCTCTAGGGGAAGAGCAGCCTTTGGCTCATGTATGCTCAAAAATATCCTTCCTTAGAGTCCACCTGGGAATTTAGGTAGCTGGGGACTGTGCACCAATTGTTGAGGAATGAACGAAAATTGACAACATTAGATGTTGGTCCAGATGACATACCTGTGGAAGCATGGAGGTGTTTAGGTGAAATGGCAGTGGAGTTTTTAACTAGATTGTTTAATGAAATCTTGAAAAGTGAGAGGATGCCTGAGGAATGGAGAAAAAGTGTTTTGGTACCGATTTTTAAGAATAAGGGTGATGTGCAGAGCTGTAGTAACTACAGAGGGATTAAACTGATCAGTCACGGCATGAAGTTATGGGAAAGAGTAGTGGAAGCTAGGTTAAGAAGGTAGGTGATGATTAGTGATCAGCAGTATGGTTTCATGCCAGGAAAGAGCACTACAGATGCGATGTTTGCTCTGAGAGTGTTGATGGAGAAGTACAGAGAAGGTCAGAAGGAGTTGCATTGTGTCTTTATGGATTTAGAGAAAGCATATAACAGGGTGCCTAGAGATGAGTTGTGGTATTGTATGAGGAAGTCGGGAGTGTCAGAGAAGTATGTAAGAGTGGTACAGGATATGTACGAGGGTAGTGTGACAGCGGTAAGGTCTGCGGTGGGAGTGACGGATGCGTTTAAGGTGGAGGTGGGATTACATCAAGGATCAGCTCTGAACTCTTTCTTATTTGCAATGGTGATGGACAGGTTGACAGACGAGATCAGACAGGAGTCCCCGTGGACTATGATGTTTGCAGAAGACATTGTGATCTGTAGTGAGAGTAGGGAACAGGTGGAGGAGACCCTGGAGAGGTGGAGATATGCTCTAGAGAGAAGAGGAATGAAGGTCAGCAGAATAAAGACAAAATATATGTGTGTGAATGAGAGGGAGGATAGATGAATGGTGAGGATGCAGGGAGTAGAGGTGGCGAAGGTGAATGAGTTTAAGTACTTGGGATCAACAGTTCAGAGTAATGGTGAGTGTGGAAGAGAGGTAAAGAAGAGAGTACAGGCAGGATGGAGTGGGTGGAGAAGAGTATCAGGAGTGATTTGTGACAGACGAGTACCAGTAAGAATGAAAGGGAAGGTCTACAAAAGGGTAGTGAGACCAGCTATGTTATACGGGTTGGAGACAGTGGCACTGACAAAAAGGCAGGAGTCAGAGCTTGACGTGACAGAGTTGAAGATGTTAAGATTTGCACTGGGTGTGACGAAGATGGACAGGATTAGGAATAAGTATGTGAGAGGGTCAGCCCAGGTTGGAAGGTTTGGAAACAAAGCCAGAGAGGCAAGATTATGTTGGTTTGGACATGTGCTGAGGAGGGATGCAGAGTATATTGGGAAAAAGATGCTAAGGATGAAGCTGCCAGGTAACAGGAAAAGAGGAAGGCCTAAGATAAGGTTTATGGATGTGGTGAGAGAGGACATGCAGGTGGTTGGTGTGACAGAGCAAGATGCAGAAGACAGGAGGAAATGGAAACAGTTGATCTGCTGTGGCGACCCCTAATGGGAGCAGCCGAAAGAAGAAGAAGAAGATAAAGAAGTTATGTACTTACCAAAATGTTCCATCTGTGTTGCCAATTTTGATTCTTCCTCAACTCCCCACCCACTGACCCCCATCCTTTTCTTACTTCACTTCTGGAAGAACGAGAGGCTATAAGGACACCACTGTCCTTCAGACTGAGCTCCAGATATGCTTTCTGTTGTTAACATTTTTCCTCTATAGTTTCATACCTTATATATATATATATATATATAGGGTCTATATTAGAACATTGAAGTTTCAAAATTTCAAATGTTCTAATATCGACCCGTATTCAGTGAAAGCTGAAAATATCGAAGCTACAGAAAACCAAATTTTTTTCCTAGGGAAAGAATTTGGTTGTCTGTTTCTGTTGCTTCAGTATTTTCAGCGCTGTGGTGGAAAGTTACGGGTAGGGTTCAGGTAAGTTTGCAATTGAGCACGGGTTAGGTTAGTTAGGGTTAGGGTGCGGGTTAGGTATGTGTACGATTGTGTGGATGTGAGATTTCGGGTGGGTTAGGTGAGTTAGGGTAAGGGCGGGGGTTAGGTATGTGTGCGATTGTGTGGATGTGAGGGTTAGGGCAGGGTAGGTGAGTTAGGGCGTGGGTGAGGTGAGTGTGCGATAGTGACGGAACTTAGGGTTAGGGTTTGGGTTAAGGTAAGTGGATAGTTAGTGGTGGATGTATAGTTTAGTATAGAGTTAGGTGTAAGATTTTAGGTGTATGTGTGTGGATTGCTGTTTGTTTGGTGTGCTTGTGTTGTGTGTATGTGTTTTGGAACAGTGAATTTTTTCCCTAGGAGAAAAATCGCTGTACTGTATGTTCGATGTTTTCAACGTTCATTGAATAGGGTTCGATATTGGAACATTCGAAGTTTTGAAAATTCGGTGTTCTAATATAGATCCTATATATATATATATATATATATATATATATATATATATATATATATATATATATATATATATATATATATATATATATATATATATATATATATATTTGTAGATATAAAATAGCAAACAAGATCTGAGGAGTGTTTGGGTTGGTGCTTTATGGGAAAGCATCAGCCAACTCCTCTCTCATAGCTAAGTAAAAGCTTTATATTTACTTTCTTTCTTAACTAGTTCACTAATTTTATTCTCTAGTTTTAAAAATTATTGGTCTACCCTCAGTGTGAGTGTATTTGTTTCCATTTACCTCCCCTCTTTTTTACCATTAGGTAATATTTCTACCATCGCTGGTAGTTTTCTTCTTTGCGGTATGACTGTTTTTCTGCTCTTTTCTCATTCTTTCCATTTTCTGTCTGCCTGTCCTGTTTTTTTATTTAGGACAATGGCAGAAAAATCTCCACTATGGGCTTTAAACAATGTACAGAGTGCGGCAGAGAAATGCCAAACTCAGATCATCATGACTGTTGTGTGCATTGTATCAGTGTGCCCCACTTTATTGTGGACTGTACAATCTGCCAGGGTTTCAGCAACAGAACTCTAGCAGAGAGAAATAATAAACGTATTCTCAAAGGACTCCTTAAAGCCCTTTTCAAGGAATCCTTGTCCAAAGCTGACCAGTCTCCTCTGGCCTCTGGATCTAAATCTTCCCATTCTGTGCCAACATCTTCCTCAGCACTGACTGTTAAAAAGCAGAAGCATGCATCTGCAGGTTCCTCTTTGGAACTGAAAGCTAAAGTTCCGAAGCTTTCAGAGAGGTTTGAATCTTTGACATTGATACCCATTCCGGTGCCTTGGACACTGACCATGGCATCCTACCATTCCTATCTTGGCCACGGCTCCTACACAGGCACAAATTGTCACTATCACCATGCCAGTGCCAATATCTTCCACAGCCCCGCAGACTTTGCCAAAGACTGATATTTCCCCTCAGGCCAGGACCACTTTTTCCCCCTCCATAGATCCTTTCATTGGACAACTCCCTAGCCCTTTCCTTGAAAGACCTGAGTCTCCTTCTTGGTGGTCCATTTGCTCCACCAGAAGTCTCTCTGAAGTTTATATTGTAAGGTTGGTGAATCAGATCCTGATAGCCAGGGGTATTCCCTCATCTTCTTAGCCCCCTCTCCCTTCTGGTGCAGGGGGTTTCTCCTCTGTGACCCCTTCTTATTCTCCTCCTCTGACATCTTCACAGGCCTTAGAGCTCTCAACTCCAACTTCACAAGTTCCAATGACTTCAGCACTGACAACCTTTTTGTCTTTGCCAAGTTTGGCTCTGACACCTTTGGTGCCTTCGTGACTGATGGGTCCCTGGGACCGTGTCTTAGCAGTTGGGCCAGAGGGCTTCAAGTCAGCTCAGGGTTTTTCTATGGAGCCAGCCTTGCCTCTTTGGGCTGCACTGGCAGAGGTCCCTTCCTTGATTCGGGTTTGTCAGGTGAGTCTCTCAGGGCAGGGTGTGATCCCATTTCCGAGTTTGTCTGTGTCAGTTCTGGGCTGCAGTCCCTCCTCAGGGGATCCTGTCTTTCAAGCCACAGAAAGAGCCTTGGCCACTGCCTCATCTCAGGTGGCTCCTGTGTTACCGGAGTCTCTCTCTGTGACCCCAAGTTTATCAGTTCTACCGCCAACTTTGATCCCTGGACAGCAAGATCCAAGGTCACAAGACTTACCTACTAAAGGAGTACTCTCTTCCGAGTCCTCTTCAGATGATCCCACTGACGAACCTCCTTAGAAGAGATCATGTAAGAGGAAACACCTTGCTTCTCCCGATGAATCCATGATGGATGACACAAATTTCGATGAGAGGGAGGGTTCCCCATGGTCACCCTTGGAAGATGTCTCCTTCAGAGACATTCTTGAGATCTTAAAATAGAGGAGTGATTGGAAGCCCAAGGACCTTTGATATGAGGGATCTGTGTACTTGCAGGCCTTTGATGCTTCCCGTCTACTGCCTGGGTGGCCCCCACCCACTGATAACCTAATTAAATTGATTATTCAGTGGGCTAGGAAGTGACCTGACTCTGTAGAATCTGTCCCCCGGAGACCTGACGGGATACTTTCCAGTCCTGAGGACCATCCACATTGGGCAAAGGGCTTAGTAGTTGATGCCATGGTGGTAGCGGCTGCCACCAAGAAAGAACTAGCTGAGGAATGTTCTGCTGTACATCCTCCTAACCAAGAGTCCAGGGTGATGGACAGGTTTGGAAAGAGGGTCTATGCATCATCGGCATTGTCCATCAGGTCCTTGAACCTTTTAGCAGATTTTACTAGACTTCAGAGGGATCTGGTCAAGGAGCTGTCAGATACTGTGGTGGGAGCAGTGGCTGAGGGTACAAGGAAAAAGTGGCCTCCCAGTCAGTTACCCTGGAGTCTATTTTGAATTTGTCCATGAGGCTCATTGCTCATGCAGCTGAAGGGGTGACCAGGTCAGCAGAATCGGAAGAGAGTACTCCTTTAGTCTTGTCAGAAAAAGTTAACAATTGTATTTTTTGTGGGAAGCAAATACCTCATAAGGATTTTCACTCTTACTGTATTCCTTGCCTAGGCCCTGACCACGATGTTGCTAGTTGTCAGTTTTGTGCTAGATTTAACCAACGTTAAGCGTCGGTACGATTTTGCTTTTCATTAGTTTGGCCGAAGGTTTAACTACATAATGCCACCGGAACAGCCGGTGACCAGAGTTCATAAAAAGCGCAAGGAAAAAGAAAAGGACAGGCATCCGAGGTCCAAAACTGACGATGAAGCCTCTTCTAGGCCAGTCGCCGGTTCTCAGTGAGGCACTTTTGCAGCCCCTGACACCCGCTACCTCAGAGCCACAGGCCGCCTCCGACTCCCACGTGGAGACAGCTAGGCCTCTGGATACTCAAGGTATTGGGCCTTCGGAAACTAATCCCTCAGATGGGTCTGGAGCCGCTGAGCAGGCATCGGCTTCTGAGGGTGTTTTCAGACCTACACAGCTTTATATAAAGCCAACTTCAGCATCAAAAACAAAGACTAAAACAGTTTTAAAGACAAGGAAACAAGTACAGGACTCTCCAGGACAGACTTCCATGCCTAAGAAACAGATGTTCAAAATGGCCGAAGACCTAATTACTTTGATCAGGGGTTCCCATCCCCCTCCTGATAACAGGCCTAGGCAAGACACTGAATATGATTCCTCTGATGAGGTTTCCATTTCCTCTGACTCCTCTTCAGAACAGGGATACTCTATTCCTTCCTATGAGGATTCTGATGCTGAAGAATCTATTCCTTCAGCTTCTCCTCCTGAGGATTACTCATTTGGGGAAACCTTGCATACCATGAGGGAGCATTTCCACTGGGAGAGCCAAGATTATTCTGATTCTAAGAAAAGGCTCAGAGACTTTCTTTTACTACCTCAGCACAGACGTCTTGCTATTCCTCCTGTTCTAGACATTGTAGATGATGTATTTTCAGAGTCCGGCCTGTCTCCCGACTCTATCTCCTGCACCTGTTAAGCCAGACAGATACTACAGGGTTCCAGATTCTCATAAATTTCTATATAAAAACCCTGCAGCTGACCCAGAAACTATTTCACAGGGTCCCAAAGGGGTCAAGGCTGCTACTGCAAAAAACCCTGTCCCCTCAGATAGAGATTCTAGAGCTCTGGACAGATGGGGGAAAAAGTTTACACTTCTGCTACCTTGGCTGTAAGGGCTTTAAATTGTCAATTTCATAAGCTTAAATATCAGCAATATTTAATGTCTCTGTTAAAACAGAAAATGTTGACAAATTCTGAATGTGCTGAGAACAAGGAATTGCAGGATTTATTGCATGCAGCTGAACAAGTGGGAAAACATACTTTGCAATGTGGTTATGATTCACTGGAGGCCTCTTGCAGGGCCTCTGTAACAGGCTCTGTCGTTAGAAGGCATGCTTGGCTAAAGGAACAGACTCTGCCTGATCATGTTAAAGCAAAATTATTGGATGCTCCATTACAGCATGGTACTTTGTTTGGTGTTAAAGCAGAAGAGGTGTTAAAGAATATGGAGGATAAAGCTAAATCTATGCAGACAGTGAAGGATTTCTTACAGGTGCAGCCACCCAGATTTAGCAGGAATTGGCCTTCTAAAAATTGGTCCTTTCCCATATCAGACAGGCCACAAAGATCAGATATAGACGCCCTAGAGGCTGACAACAGCCCCAGGGCTCATACAGGCCCAAACAGTGGGGTGCTTCTACCTCCAAAAGCGGAGAAGACAAAACACAGCCATATAGGAAACAGTCTCAAATGACTTCCCTCTGCCAATGCCAAGCATATATCTTTTGTCAGCACCCTTGGGGGGAAAGCTAGCACTTTTTCCACAAAATTGGCACATGATTACCCAGGACAAATGGGTCTTAAATATATTCTCTCAGGGCTACAAGTTCCACTTTCACACCCTTCCAAAGGCAAAAGGTATGCCAGACCTGCCACACAATCAATGGGCAGCGGCACAAATCCAAGTTTCATCTATCATGGACATGAGGGCTATTCAGCCAGTGCCACAACAAGAGCAGGGACAAGGATTTTACTCAAGACTTTTCTTAGTACCAAGAAAGGACAAAGCATGGACACCGATTCTGGACCTGTCTATTCTAAATACTTTTCTGGATGTTCCGAAATTCAAAATGTTGACTCTGCAACAGCTTCTGCCCATGCTCGGCAAAAAGGCTTGGCTTGTAACTTTGGACCTCAAAGAGGCATACCTGCATGTCCCAATCAAACAATCTTTGCAGAAGATACCTCAGATTCATAGCTGGCTCAATGCACTACCAATTCTCTGCACTGCCCTTTGGCTTATCTACTATGCCCAGGGTCTTCACAAAATGCCTGGCACCAGTAATTGCATTTTGCAGACAAAGAGGAATTCAAATATATCCCTTCTTCGACGACTGCCTTATTCAAGCAGAGGCCAAAGACATTCTACCAAAGCATCCGGCGTTTGTAAAAAGATTACTAATTTGCCTAGGGTACACAGTAAATGAAAAGAAATCAAAACTAGTACCCTCTCAAGAGATAATATTCCTGGGTGCAAGCTTAAATACAACTGCCCAGATGGCTTAGCTCATGCCAGACAAACAAAGGCAACTGACTTCTTACTTCGAAAACATGGCAACAAAGACCCAGTTATCTGCAAGAAAAATTCTGCAGGCTCTGGGCTACATGGGCTCCTGCATTCTGCTAATTCCATATGCAAGACTGCATATGAGGAAACTACAATGGTACCTAAAAAGTGTTTGGACTCAACATTGCCACAGCCTGGAATCATTAATTTCACTCATTCCCTGCCTGCAACAGGAGTTTCGATGATGGGCACAGACCTGTCACCACAACAAGGGACAGCCATTCACTTTACCCACAGCCAGGCAAACACTAACAACAGATGCATCAGATTATGCCTGGGGGGCCCACATGGCAGGAAAATGTATTCAGGGCACATGGCCCCCAAGCCAAAGGCATCTACACATCAATCAAAAAGAGATGCTAGCTGTACAAAATGCCCTGACAGCCTTCAAGGACCTACTTCATCCAGGACAGCTGCTGATAAAGACGGACAACACCACAGTGATGTGGTACATAAACAAGCAGGGGGGGGGGCACACATTCCTATCCCCTCTGCAGACAAGTCATGATTTTGTGGAACACAACATTGACTTACCAAGTACACCTGCAAGCACAATTCCTGCCAGGAAAAACAAATGCTCTGGCAGACGAACTAAGCAGAAACCTCATGGACCCTCACCAGTGGAAACTAGATCCACAAATCTTCAGCATGATAACAAGGAAATGGGGACACCCAGACATAGATCTTTTTGCTTCCCCTCACAACTGCCAACTTCAGAGTTTCTGCACAAGGACTTATCACAAACAAGCATGGAAAGTGGATGCTCTGTCATTCAGCTGGAACAACCTTACAGTATATGCCTTTCCTCCACTGCTTCTCCTCCCCAAGGTACTCCTAAAGGTCAGATAAGAGAAGCCACAAATGATTCTGATTGCCCCGGATTGGCCACGACAACATTGGTACCCAATCCTAAGGAGCTTGTCCCAAGGTCCAGCCTGGACATTGCCCCAAATTCCTCATTTACTGACCCAACAAAACAATCAGATCCTGCACAGCCAACTCAGAACTCTAAATCTAGCTGCATGGCAGATACTGTAACCATTCAGAATACACCTCTCTCTAAAGCGGTTATGGATGTCATTTTGGAGGCCAGGAGTCCCAGCACCAGAAAATCTTATGCAGAAAAATGGAAGAGATTCTGTGCTTGGAACCAGGCACAAGGAATTGACATGCTTGTTCCAAATATTCCTCAGATTTTACAATATCTAACTGAGATGCTGGACAAAGGCCTATCCTTCTCATCAATTAAGATCCATGCCTCTGCCATTTCAGCTCATTACAATACAGACCCGCCTATTGTTTCATATCCATTGCTTAGGCAGTTCCTCAGGGGGACCAATAACATAAGACCTCTAAGGAGAGCACCAATACCTGCATGGGACTTCAGTTTTGTCTTGGAAAAACTCACACTGCCTCCTTTTGAGCCAGCAAATACAGCTGAGATAAAATTCTTATAATGGAAAACAGCTCTGCTCCTAGCAATAACTTCAGCAAGAAGAGTCTCAGAGTTACAGGAATTATGGCTGTGGAACCTTTTATTATCTTCCATCCGGACAGGGTTTCTCTAAGGACAAACCCTACATTTATGCCTAAGGTAGTGTCCAGTGTGGCTCTTAACCAAACCATTCATTTGCCTACTTTTTACCCAAACCCGCAGAATAAAGGGGAGAGACTTCTGCATTATTTGGACATACACAGACAGCTACGCTTCTACTTGGACAAAACTAAAGCTTTCAGAAAGACTGAGCAACTTTTAGTGGCATATGCTGCAGGATCACAAGGAAAGGCTAACTCAAAGCAGACTATTTCAAAATGGATAGGACACTGCATTTGTTTCTGCTATTCACAACATGGTAAATCAGTGCCTAAGGGCATTAGACCACATTCTACCAGGGCAGCAGCCACCTCAGCAGCCTTCCTCAGAGGAGTACCAACGAAGGATTTTTTGGAGGATGCAACTTGGACTTCAGTGCACACTTTTACTAAGCACTACCACTTGCCTCTTTACTCTAAATCCAGAGCAGGCTTTGCCACTGCAGTCTTGCAAGGCCTTATAGCCACTCCTAATTCTATTTAGACCCAGCCGCCCAACCTCAGCTTTGGGATTCAACCCAAGTGTAATGACTGCAACAGTGAAACACGATGAACATAGTACAGTTGTGTACCTACCATAAATGTAGATGTTCGAGTGTATTCACTGTTGCAGTCCAGGTTACCCACCCACCATCCCCCTTTCTTTGCTGGGACTTATCTGTACTTCTCTATCCTTTACAACCTATGTGGTGTATTTGCTTGTAGATGAAGGTATTGTTTATTTTAGTGCATGCTTTTATTAGCAATGTTTTTAGCCTACCCTTTTGGGAGCACCTGACATCTGGGGCAAGAAAAACTGAAGAAAATGGCGTCGGCTGCATCTTTTATACCCCTGGCGCACAGACATCAGGGAAGAGGCGACAGCAACCGACACCGGACCAAGACTTTGGAATGCAGGCCGACTGCGAGTAGCCTGCCAGCAGGATAACCCAAGTGTAATGACTGCAACAGTGAATACACTCGAACATCTACATTTATGGTAGGTACACAACTGTACTTTTTTCCCACTTCTCAATGATCTTACTCCAGGAATCAAAGGAGTGGTAAGATGTGTTCAAGAAGTCCCAGAAGCCTTTCCAGTACACATGTGGTTCAGACTCCCCTTGGGGCAGAGGGGGACGTTACAATGGAATACACCATCCCAGGGTCAGGGGTGGTTCTGCAGAATCAGGGTTTCAGGGAGTCCTTCTCTGGCCAACCTTACCAGTGCTTCTGAAAGGGGCCCAGATTGCTTGCCTCTGGAGGCAGTCGGGGGAAGTTTTTCTTGCACCCAACTGCCTGGCGATGCATAACTACTGATGCCTGGGTGCTAAGGATAATTTCCGGAGGTTATTTAATTCCCTTCACTGTTTACCTAAGAACACAAGCAAGACTCCCCAATTTTCCACCCAGCCAGAGGGGTCAAGCAGCATTAGAAATACAAAAGCTGCTAGAAAAAAAGAGTCATCCAAAAAGTCCCACCAGACATCTTAGGATCCGGATTTTACTCAATTTTTTTTTGTGCCAAAGAAAACAGGGGACTGGAGACTAATTTTGGATAACAGAATTGTGAACAAATTTGTCCAACAGTCAAATTTCCAGATGGTCATGGTTCAGTCAATACTTCTCTTCTTACAGGAAAATGATTGGATGTGCTCTATCGACTTTCAAGATGCGTATTACCACATAAAGATGGACAAATGCTCAAGAAAGTTTCTCTGCTTCTGGCTAGGAGCAGTCATTACCAGTTCATTGTGCTGTCCTTTGGTATCATCACATCCCCCAGGGTGTTCACCAAATGCATGGCAGGAGTTACAACATATTTGATGCTGCACGAATTCCGAGTGTTTCCTTATCTAGATGACTGGCTTCTCACTGCTTCCACCAGGTATCTACTACTACCAACAATGGACTTAATTCTGGAACTATCTCCACAGCTGGGCATCACGGTCAATCTGGCGAAGTCTCAACTAACCCCTTCTCAGGATATGGAATTCACTGGAGCTAATCTCAACACCCATTCTTGTGTAACATCACTTCCCCATCACAGGTTGCAGAAAATACAGTCTTCCCAGATGGTGGTGGGGGGGTGGGTTGCAGAAAATACAGTCTTCCCAGATGGAGTGGGGGGGCATTATCTTGGGAAGACAGTCCAAGGCATTTGGTCCCACTCTGAAGCCAATCTACATATCAGTGTTCTAGAGCTAAAGGCAGTGCTTTTGGCATTGCAAGCATTTCACTCTGCCTTACTTCAGGGAAGATTAGCTATTCAATCATGCAACAAGTCCAGTCTGATACATCAACAAACAAGGGGGAACCAAGTCCTACCCACTGTATCGAGAAGCCCTTCGAGTATGGAAACAGGCTATAACTTCCAACCATTTTCTGATAGCAATACACATCCGAGGGAGTTCAAATATGATTGCAGACAAGCTGAGCAGATGCATCCTCATGCCGCATGAGTAGTCTGTAAACTCCAGAGTAGCAACGAAGATCTTTATTGATTGGGGCCAGCCTTGCTGCGACCTGTTTGCTTCACCACTGAACAAGTGCAGATGCTACTTTGCCCTAATTCCCCCTCAGGTGGAGTCCCTCAGAGATGCTGTTCTCCATGATTGGCCCCCAGGTCTCCTTTATGCCTTTCCTCCCTTCTGTCTGATCCCTCTTTTTCTCAAGAAAGCTTCTCAGTTGAGAAGCAGAGTGATCCTCATTGCACCTAACTGGCTTTGACAGATATAGTTTCCCTTCCTCTGGCCCCATCTACTTCACCACCCATGAATTCTGGACCCAGTTCCAGACCTTCTGTCCCATCCTTAAGGACTAGTGCACCCCAATCTACAGACCCTCAAGCTAACTGCTTGGTTTCTCCAATTCCATTAGTCACCAGGCATAATGATATTTCATCTCCTGTATCACACATTTTGTTGGCATCCCATAAACCATCTACCAGGAATCTCTACCAAAGTAAATGGAAGAGATTTTCTATCTGGGCTTCTGATAATGGTCTGGATCACTTTTCAGCACCAGTAGAAAAATTTCTAGAGTTTCTAGCTACCATTTTTGGTAAAGGAGCTGCTGCTTCCACAGTCAAGGTTATCTTTGCAGCTATTTCAAATTTCCATAATGGTATCACTGACCAGCCTTTAATCTTCCACAGGTTTTGTAAGGTCTTTCTCAAAGGCAGCATCCATTTAAAGCCCCCATTCAAGGATCTGCTACCACCACGGGACTTGACTGTTGTATTGCAATCTCTTACTTTACCTCTGTTTGAGCCTGCAGTGATCCGTGACTTAAAATTTCTTTCTTAGAAAACATTGCTTCTTATTTCTGTCACCTCGGCGAGACGAGTCCCTGAATTACAGGCTGTATGTTCTAAAGCCCCTTATTTAGTTTTTCCATAAAGATAGAGTGTCACTTAGAACAAACCCTACCTTCCTTCCTAAAGTGATTTCATAGACCAATATCAATCAATCTATAGACTTGCCTGTATTTTTCCCAAATTTTTCTAATAAAGGCAAATACAGCCTGCACCTTCTGGATGTGCGCAGGCAGTTACATTTTTATCTGGATAGAATTAAGCAATTTAGACATTCAGAACAATTAATGTGATGTTGTCCTATCTCACCTTCATTCTTACTAGGTTTGGTTCAGATCCGATGCTCGGATCCGTCTGGGTTTTTATTTTCAAGCTTGAGGCTCTCTGCCAGCTCATGGCTTAATCCTTATCCCAGCATGCATTAGTACTATCTCCAGATCTCGTTTGCCGCTTAAACAAGATCGAGCGTTCATTTGATAGCTCTGGCTAAGTACAATCTTTTTGATTGTTTTTTGGTCTATAACTTAACATTTTTTGGATAATTGGATATTTTTTGACTTATAGCTGTGTGCCTTCTCCTGACTACATATTTTTTACTTTTGAGCTGTTTCTGACTTTGGCCATTGTTTATTTGCTAGGCCTTGCAATTTCCTTTCCTGGCTGGTATTCATCTGTAGTTAAATAGTCTTTTCTGTCTCTGATAATTAGTGCAGTTGATGTTATAGCGTTACAGTTAGTTAAACTTAGAGAATTGTAACAGGGCCTGTTTCAGTTAGAGGGCTTAGTCTTCGTCTTTCTTTGTGTGTTGTCAGGGCCCATTTAGGTTAGAGAGCTTAGTCTTGTTAATTTCCTGTGTGTTCAGTTTCCCCCATAGCTCGACCCGTTTAAGTTAGAGGGTCCAGATGATATATATATATATATATATATATATATATATATATATATATATATATATATATATAAAAGAGGAGATATTTTTTGTTTTTGTGGTTGTTTAACTTAAAAATGTAAAGAATCTAAACCAATGGGTTTTAAAAAGTGTGAAAAATGCAGCAAAAACCTGCCTCTTAGCAATAAACACACTCTTTGTGTTTTTTGTCTTGGGGCTGTCCACCTCTAGAAGTTGTGCTCCATTTGCCATTCTTTTAATCATAGAGCCCTCCTGGAGAGGAAAAATAAGTTAATACTAAAAGGTCTTCTTAAAACCCCCTTCTCAGAGGCACTGGAAGACGGTCCAAGTTCATCCAGTTCTGATGTCTCCCTTGTCTAAATCAGACAAGTCAGGCAAATCTGGAAAAAGACCTTCCTCTTTTACTTCACTAGATCCAGCATACAAAATACCTAAACTGTCCTCCTCAGATCTGAAGGCTACAGGATTCGACAAACCTCGATCGGCTCTGACACCTACTTGCTCTGCCCAGTGGAATTTGAACTAAGGAGGCTGTCTCCCCTATATTGAGATCTCCTATTCTACAAAATACTAAATCTCCCACCCCCGCGACCCGGTCTTCTTGGAGCCTTTCTGATGATGATATGGATCGGGTGGTACAGAAGCCCTTATAGGCACCAGCTCTGGCCAAATTATTGTTGGCTTTGACCCCTAGAGCTTCGGATCCTATGACATCCACCTCCTCTGCTCCAAGTCCTCCTCCGATCCAACCTCTGGTTGTGGAGTCGGAAGGTCCAGAGTTGGTAATAGTGGAACTGTCGGATATGAGACCCACCATGGGTTTCACGGATCTAACCATGGCTTGGATGTTCTCGGATCCATCAGAAAAAGAGGAGTCTAGGAGCTGAGCCTCTATGGCCAGGTCCAGGGGGGAGTCGGATCGGATAGTTGTTGGATCTGACTTTGCCTCTCGGGGCCTCTGCTCGGGAGAATTCGGCTCCTACCTCAGCCTCAGGTCCATTGTCCTTGCTTCTGGGGGTTCCTTCAGCTTCTTTCGATCCAGGGATATCCTTGGATCAGGGACAGGGGCTTTTGAGGTAATGAGGAGGGTGTTGTCTCCACAGACATGTCCACAGTCCTCTCTGGATATTCCTCCCTTTAGAGCATTGGTGCCTGCCTCTATACCCTTACATCCACAAGGACACAGAGATCCTAGGCCTCAGGATGCCCCACAGGGCACCCCTCACTCTTCCAAAACCTCCCCAGATTACCCTTCTGAGGAGGTGCCTCAGACGTGAGTGTGCAAGAGGAAGCACTTAAACTCTCCAGAGGAGTCCATCACTTCTGATACGGACCTCGATGAGGCAGAAGGGTCCCCACGGTCACCTCCTGATGATATCTCCTTCGGAGACATCCTGGAAATGCTAAAGCAGAAAGGTGGCTAGAAGTCCTCTAACCCTTTGGCGGAGGAGTCTGTATACCTGAAGGCCTTTGGATCTCAACTTTCCACCTCTCGGGTGACTCCGACTTTCGATGTGCTCCTTGAACTGGTTTCTTAAAAGGTGTGGGAGTCCCCAAATTCCATGGAGCCTATCCTTAGGAGGCCAAACAAATTTATTACATCCCCTCTGACAAATATTTTCTAATGAAGGGAATCCCAGTTGATGCCATGGTCATGGCGTAGGCCACTAAGAAGGAACTTTCAGAGACATCTTCTTCTGTCCATCCCCCGAACAAGGAGTCTAGGACCATGGACAGGTACGGAAAGCACATCTTTTCTTCAATGGCTTTCTCTCTCAGATGGCTGAACTATCTCACTCATTTTATGAGACTGCAAAGGGATCTCCTGAAAGGGCTAGAAGATATTCTCTAAGGTTCAGTAGCTGAAGGAGTTCCTGACAAAGTATCTTCTCAGCTCACTACCGTAAATTCAGTTGTTAATGCCTCCATGAGACTCATCTCCTATGCAGCAGATGGAGCGAAGAGAGCAGCGGGTTCTGGAATTTCCCCCATGGAGACATTTGTAAATGCCCCATTTGTTGGTTCATTCTTGTTTGGGCCTAAGATAAAGGACACTCTCACCAGGTGTGAACAGGAAGGAAAGACTCTGCCATAGGAGTCCATTTTTCCTTATCCCAAAGGTCAAAGAGGTAGTGGTAAGATGTGGTTCCAGAAATCCCAGAGATCTTTTCAGGACACACATGGTGAAACTTCCCTCAGAGGCAGAGGGGGAAGTAGTGATGGAAAACACAGACTTCGTGGCAGAGGGGGTCTGCAAAATCAGGGTGTCAGAGAATTCTTCTTTGGTAGGCCTTTTCAGCGCTCCTGAAAGGAGGCCCGACTGTCCAGCTCTGGAGGCAGTTGGGGGTCACTTATCTTTGTACCCAGAAGCCTGGCAGCAAATAACAAAAGAAAAATGGGTACAAAGCATCATATCCAGGTGTTAAATCATTCCTTTTTACCTTCCCGTCCCTAAGATGAAATAAGTTCCAGATGTTCCACCCAGTCAAAAGGAACAGGCAACTCTAGAAATTTGAGAGTTGCTAGAAAAAAGAGTTGTCCATGTCCCCACAGACCAAGTAGGATCTGGAACTTACTCAAGATTCTTTTTAGTTCCAAAGAAAACAGGTGACTGTAGACCAATTCTGTATCTCAGCATACTAAACACATCAGTAAAAAAAGAGTAAGTTCTGGATGGTGACACTGTAATCGATACTCCCATTCCTGGGAAAAGACAATTGGATGTTCTCTGTAGATCTCTAGGATTCATACTACCACATAAAAATGGACAGGTGATCCAGGAGACGTGCACTTTTGGGTGGGAGCCGGACACTGCCAATTCTAAGCTCTGCCCTTTGGCCTCACTACAGCCCCCAGAGTGTTCACCAAATGTATGGCAGTAGTAGCGGCTCACTTGAGATGTCTAGGATTCCAGGTGTTTTCATACTTAGACGACTGGCTCATAACCACCACAAACAGGCATCGGCTAATCAAAGCCAGGGATACAACTTTGCAACTCTGCTCCCACTTAGGGATTACCATAAACTATGAAAAATCTGCCTTAGTGCCTTGTCAGCATGTGGTATTCATAGAGGCAGAATTAGACTCAACTCAAATGACAGCGAGACTTCCACTAGAAAGGATCCAATCTCTAAGATACCATGTGAGACATCTTCTAAGAAGAAAGAAAGCCCAAGCGACGATGGTCAACAAAGCTCCTGGGATCATGGCACCAGCAATAGTTTTGATTCCCCTAGCACATCTGCACATGAGGATTCTTCAGTGGTTATTATCCACTCAGTAGCCAATGCAAGAACTGGCGATGTCTCACAAAATAATCATTACAGAAACTTGCAAGAAGGATCTTTGATGGTGGCTACACTCCACTTAAGTGACTCTAGGATGACCATTTGTTCTCCCCCAACCAGTACCCACAGTGACCACGGACACCTCTCAGATAGGTTTGGGGGCATTATCTGGGAAAGACTGTCCAGGGCACCTGGAAAGATCACGAGGCCCACGTGCACATCGATGTCCTAGAGATGAGAGCAGTGCTGTTAGTGTTGCAAGCTTTTCAGAACTCTCTTCCCCTGGGAACCATTGCAATTCAGACAACATGTCAGTTGTATGGTATATAAACAAACAAGGAGGAATCAGATCTTACCCCCTTTGTCGAGAGGCCCAGAGAGTGTGGCAATGGGCAACCTCCTCTCAACATTTTCTGACAGCAATGCACATCCCAGGGAAATGTAATGTGATAGCGGACAGGCTCAGCAGAGCAATTCTGATGCCTCACGAGTGGTCCATAAAACAAGACGTTGCAGAAAAAATTTCCAGAAATGGGGCCAGCCTTGGTGTGACCTTTTTGCAACATCATTTAATGCCAAATGTAGCAGCTGCTTTGCCCTCATCCCCCATCTGAGGGAGTCACCAAGGGGCTCACTTGTTCACAATTGGCTCCGGACCTTCTTTATGCCTTTCCCCCCTTTCCACTAATTCCCTAAGTCCTTCAGAAAGCCAGCTGTTTGAGAAGGGACTTGATACTCATTGCTCCATACTGGCCTCGCCAAATCTGGTTCTCCTTCCTGTGGCCTCACCTCTGGGAGGAGCCATGGATTCTGGACCCAGTTCTAGACCTTCTGACTCGTGCATCAGGAACACTCCACCCATCCCCTTAGACCTTCAAGCTGACAGCATGGCTGCTCCAGTTCCAACAATAGCCAGGCTTCCAACCCACTCCTCTTGAATTAGACACATTCTAATGTCTTCTTATAAGGCTTCAACAAGGAAGATTTATAAAAGCAAATGGAAACGTTTCTCCTTGTGGGCTACCCATAACCATGTCAATTCTTTCTCTGTTCCTATTAGTTTCATTCAGGACTTCCTAGCAAAACTTTTCAATGATGGTGCAGCTGCAACTACTATTAGGGTTCAGCTAGCAGCGATCTCAAATTTTCATTTGGGAGATTCTGGCTCCAATATAATGTCTCATAAACAATGCAAAGCCTTTCTCAATGGTACTGTGCTGTTAAGACCACCTATCCGACATAGTTTTTCCCTCCCTTTGAACCAGCATTGGCTTGCGAATTAAAATTTTTGACCTGGAAAAACATTTTCTTGATAGCAATCACCTCTGCTAGAACGGTATCAGAGTTGCAAGCATTGTCCATAAAGCCCCCATATTTGCTTTTCCTTGCGTACAAACCCCTCCTTTTTACCTAAGGTGGCTTTAGAGACAAATTTGAACCAAACTATAGAATTACCAGTTTTCTTCCCAAATTATGAAAACAAGGCAGAGTACATGTTACATCAACTGGATGTACATAGGCAGTTACGTTTTTACCTGCATAGAACTGCAGAATTCCGAAAATCTGAGTAGTTATTTGTTTCTTTTTCAGATTCAAAGAAGGGATCCCCTGTCTCTAAAGTTACACTTTCTAAATGGCTGTCAGATTGTATAGCTTTTATTTACAAGTCTCAGAATAAAGAACTTTCAAAAAAGGTTAAGGCCCACTCTGCAAGAGCCATTGCAAGTTCTTCAGTCTTTATGGCTAAACTGCCAATTAATACCATTTGTGCTGCAGCAACATACTTTTATCACTCATTACTAAGTTGATTTGGCCACCAGAAATAGAGCCTGTTTTGGATCCATGGTTCTGAGGAATTTTTTCCCATGAGCCACCCAGGATTCAAGGTGCTAAGGACGCTGTCCCAACCTAGTAAGAATGAAGGCGAGATAGGACAACATCACATAAAGAAGTTATGTACTCACCATAATGTTCCATGTGTGTCATCCATCTTTGCCTTCATTCTTACATCCCACCCTCCTTCCGTTCTTTTACCCCTAGAAGACCAGGTCTGCAGAAACTGGATTACCTTGATCTCTGTCCTTTTTCATCAGTCTCTGAATCCTTTTTAGGGATATATATAACTTTATAATTAGGACAAACAAGATCTGGAGATGGTACTAATGCATGCTTAGATAGGGATTAAACCACAAGCTGGCAGAGAGCCTCAAGCTTGAAAATAAAGGCAGAGATGGATCTGAGGATCAGATCTGATCCCAACCTAGAAAGAATGAAGGCAAAAATGGACAACACACATGGAACGTTATGGTGAGTACATAACTTCTTTTTTGTGTCCTTTGCAAGTGCAACCTTGGGCAGATCTGTTTTTAAGGTTACTCAGTCTAGATGTTAAGGGATTGCATTTCCTTTATTTACATGAAAGAAAATACCAGAATCCTTATGCTGATGAAGGCACATTCTACCAGATCTATGGCAAATTCAGCTGTTTTTCATTCTAAAGCTTCCATGTCAGAAATCTGAGCAGCTGCAACATGGGCTAAACCACATACTTTTATTACTCCTTACAAACTGGATATAGTCTCCAGGGGTAGAGCCTCCTTTGGTTCTATGGATGTTCTTCGTGTTTCACTGTTGCAGTCATCACATTTGGGTTATCCCTGCTGGGGTAGCCCTCAGGTGGCCTGAATACCAGAGACTCAGTATTTCTGCATCGGTTGCTGTCGCTTGAAGATTGACGTCAGGTCGTCAGTGGTATAAAGGAAGGCAGCCAACACCATTACATCAGTCTTTATTGTCATGGAGCCCGAAGCAGAAGCAGTTTGCACGATTGCTTGTTGTCCACTACCTGAGTTCCCATTTCCGAATTGAAGTTGAAGTCTTCGAAAGCTAAGTACCCCATTGGGGATCCTTTTTTCTTGCACTAACCAATGTCAGAAAAGATTAATAGTTGTCTCGCCTGTGAAAAGTAAATACCACACTGGGACTTCCACTCCTACTGTGTCACTTATTTAGGCCCAGACCACGACATCCCTCATTGTCAGTTCTATCATTGTTTAACACCAGAACTGTTCATCGTCAGGCCCTTATTTTAGCCAGATATTTTTGTTTACAGTCCTGGAATTCTGATATGGCTTCCATAAGCCATCCAACAGCAGACCTTCTGAAAAAAAGTAAAGATAAAGACAGAGACAGACACACAGGACTAAACCTTCCAACGACCCTACTGCCAAGCTGGTCGTCAGTCCTCCGGAATTCAGTGAGGTGCTTTCGCAGCCCCTGATGCCTGCTTCAGTTAATTGGCAGGCCTCTACCGAGACCCTTTTGGAGTCTGGTATGCCGCAGAACTCTTCTTTGTGTAAGGATCCTGTGGTCGTCTCTACCCTGGATGGGTCCGGAGCTGCTGTGCAGGCACAGGCTTCTGAGGAACTCCTTCGCAACACCGAATCCAGACATAAACCGACGCCTTCTTTCACGGCTACCGTTCTTTCTTAAACAACCGAGTTCCTTAGGCCCAGTGGTTGAACCACCGCCGAGAAACCAACTTCCAGCCATTCTTTGGTGCCTGCTCCTTTGCCCCAGTCAGAAATTCTTAGAATGGCAGAGGACCTTATCATGCTGATTAGGGGAAGCCAGGCCGCTCCCTCAAAAAGAAAAAGAGATCTATCTCCAGAAATTTTGTCTGAATAAAAGTCAGATGAATCTAATGCATCTGACTATGAAGACATGCAGCCCCTGTCTACATATGAGGATTCTGATGCAGAGGAATCTATTCCTTCAGCCTCTCCCCAGAGGATCTTTCCTTTGGGGAAACCTTGCATACTTTAAGGGAGCATTTCAAATGGGAGAGTCAAGACTACCCACAGTCTAAAACGAGACTCAGAGAGTTCCTGGACCTTCCACAGCACAGGCCCTTAGCCATCCCCCCAGTTCTAGATGTAGTGGATGATGTCTTCCTTGAATCCAGCTTGACTCCAGATGCCCTCCCTCCTGCTCCCAGAAAGCCAGACAGGCACTACAGAGTCCCTGACTCTCATAAATATCTCTTTAAAAACCCAACAGCAGACCCTGAGTTCATTACTCAAGGCCCTAAAGGGGTTAAAGCTACTTCAGCTAAGAATCCCACCCCCTCTGACAGGGATTCCAGAGCACTGGACAGGTGGGGAAAAAAGTATATATCTCAGCCACTCTTGCTATCAGGGCACTAAATTGCAGTTCCATATGCTTAAATATCAGCAACATACCTTGGAACTCCTTAAACAAAAAATGTCCTCCTTTCCTGCATGGGCAGATTCTAAAGATTTACAGGAATTAATGCACTCTGCTGGACAAGTAACCAAACACACTTTGCACTGTGGTTTTAGTGCCCTAGAAGCTTCTTCCAGGGCAGCAGTCACTGAATCTGTCATTAGAAGACACGCATGGCATAAGGAACAACCCCTGCCAGACCATGTCAAATCAAAATTGTTGAATGCACCTTTGCACAAAGATTACTTATTCAGTACTAAAACAGAAGAGGTGTTAAAAAAGATGGAAGAAAAAGCAAAATCTATTCAGACTGTTAAGGATTTCTTACAAGTACAGCCCCCTAGGTTCAGCAGGCATTTTCCTTCCAAGCACTGGTCCTTTCCTGTACCTAGTAAACATGGCCAGCCTATGCCCTGTGGAAACAGACCTCCAAGACAGCAGGGTTGCAGAGATCTAAGCAGTGGACTGCTTCCACTTCAAAATCATGGAGTTCTAAGCCACCCCCTTATGGTAAAAACTCACAATGACTCACCCCCTCCCTACTTTGCCTCTGCCCACCAGCACATACCCCTAGGAGGAAAACTCTCCTTTCACTCAAGCACCTGGCCCACCATTACCAAGGACCAATGGGTTCTGAACATTGTGTCTCAGGGGTACAAATTCTCCTTTCACATCCTTCCAACCCCAAAAGAGTTCCCAGATCTACCACCAAATCAGTGGGCAGAGGCTCAAAAGCAAATCCATACCCTGCTCTCCTTGGGAGCAGTCAAACACGTTCTTGCAGAGCAGATAGGCCAAGGCTTCTACTCCAGACTTTTTCTGGTACCCAAAAAAGAGGGCACCTGGCACCCCATCCTCGATCTGTCCATTCTAAACACCTTCCTGGTGATCCCAAAATTCAAAATGCTCACCCTCCAGCAGCTCCCACCCATGCTGCCCAAGGACGATTGGCTAGTCACCCTGGACCTAAAAGAGGCCTACCTCCACATTCCCATCAGGGAGTCCTACAGAAAATATCTTCGCTTTAGGGCAGGATCTCAATACTTCCTGTTCTCTGCACTTTCCTTTGGCTTATCTACTGCTCTCAGAGTTTTCACAAAATTCCTGGCTCTGGCCATTGCTTTTTGCAGACAAAGAAATATTAAAAATTACCCCTACTTAGACGACTGCCTTATTCAGGCAGACAGCCAGGAAAAGCTGCTCAAAGACCTGGCCTTTGTAAAGAACCTACTAACCTCCTTAGGTTACACAATCAATGAAAAGAAATCTAAACAGGTACCCACCAAAAGGATTATCTTCCTGGGTGCAAGTCTGAACACAGCATCCCAGATGGCATGCTTAATACCAGAGAAACAAAGTTTCCTATCAGCTTACTTCTCTCAACTGGCCACCAGGCCCCAGCTTTCTGCAAGGGAAATCCTGCAAGCCCTGGGGTTCATGGCATCTTCCATACCCCTTATTCCATATGCCAGACTGCATATGAGGAAACTTTAATGGTACCTAAAGAGCCTTTGGTGTCAACACTCTCAAGATCTGGAAACTCTTTTATCTATTATTCCTTGACTAAGGGAGGAATTTCTTCCACAACAAGGGATTGCCCTTCTCCCCACACCCCACCACCCAGACCCTCACTACAGATGCATCAGACTATGCTTGGGGTGCTCACCTGGACAGCAGGTACATACAGGGCCAATGGAACCCCCAGCAACTCCCCCTGCACATCAGTCAAAAAGAGGGGATGGCTGTGCAGCAGACCTTGATAGCTTTCAAACCTCTTCTCTCTCCAGGGGTTCTCCTGATCAAAACAGACAACACCACAGTGATGTGGTACATCAACAAACAAGGAGGGACTCACTCCTACCCACTGTGCAGGCTGGCCATGACCCTTTGGTTCATAGTCTCTTCCATGCATCTACACCTGTTAGCACAATACCTGCCAGGCTCTCTCAACTCCCTGGCAGAACAATTAAGCAGAAAACTGTTGGACCCCCACTAGCGGCAGCTCAACAGAAACATCTTCTTACTAATAACTCAGAAATGGGGGAACCCTGGAGGTTGACATCTTTGCCTCCCACACCAACCATCAGCTCAGCAAATTCTGCACCAGGGAGCATCACTGCATGGCATGGAAAGTAGATGCCCTGTCCTTCCCCTGGGTAAACCTCTTGATCTATGCCTTTCCTCCCACAATCTCTCATTCCCAAGGTACTGATCAAAATAAGGGAGGAAAAACCAAGGACCATTCTCATAGCTCCAGACTGGCCCAGACAGCACTGGTACCCCTTGTTGCGTAGCCTGTCGCCACTGCCCCCATGGAATCTTCCTCAGATTCCCAACCTCCTAACCCAGAGGGAAGGGGAATTCATACACCCCCAATTGCAGACAGTCAGTTTGGCAGCTCGGCTTATAACCTGACCCCTGACCAATCTGTTCACCACAGTAAATAGGTTTTGGACCAGAAAGTCTTATGCAGATAAATGGAAAAGGTTCTGCACCTGGATCCAGGCTAAGGAGGCCAATACGGCACATCCCTCCATCCCTCTCATCCTGGATTACTTAGCTGACCTATTACACAGTGGTCTCTCTTTCTCCACTATAAAAATTCATGCCTCTGATATTTCTGCTCATTTTCCCACTGAGCAGCTTCTTTTTCCACAGACTCTGATCAAGCAGTTCCTCAGTGGGGCTAACAACTTGAGGCCCCCCGGAAGGGCACCAACACCGGCTTGGGACCTTAACTCTGTCTTAGAAAAGCTTACCCTGCCTCTATTCGAACCAGCTTCTTCTGCAGAGCTAAAGTTTCTCTTCTGGAAGACAGCCTTCCTCTTGGCCATCATTTCAGCCAGAAGAGTCTCTGAGCTGTAAGCACTCATGGCAGTGGAACCCTTCATCATCTTCCATACAGACAAGGTATCCCTCAGAACTAATCCATCCTTCATGCCCAAGGTGGTATCCAGTGTGGCTCTCAACCAATCCATCCATTTGCCCACCTTCTTTCCTAACCCTCAAAACTTGGGGGAAAGGATTCTGCACTCTCTAGATGTGCACAGACAGCTCAGATACTATCTGGACAGGACTAAACCCTTCAGAAAATCTGATCAACTGCTGGTTAGCTTTGCTTCAGAGGCAGAGGGCAAAGCCATCTCCAAACAAACCATTTCCAAATGGATAGCACACTGCATCCATTTCTGCTACAAACAGCATGGCAAGCCTCCCCCCAAGGGGGTCAGGACCCACTCCACCAGAGCAGCATCCACCTCTGCAGCATTTCTCAGAGGAGTCCCCACCAGGGACATCCTGGAGGCTGCCACCTGGACATCTGTTCTCTTCACCAAACGTTACCACCTGCCTCTCTTTTCTAAATCCAGGGCAGGTTTTGCCTCTGCAGTCTTGCAGGGCATGCTAGCCAACCCCTAGCTTCCTTGACTGCCTTCACCCATTTCCTCAGCTTTGGGAATCTACCCAAATGCAATGACTGCACCAGTGAATCACGACAAACATAGTACAGTTGTGTACACTTACCATAAATGTAGATGTTCGAGTGTCTTCACTGTTGCAGTCCTGGTTTTGCTCCCTCCTTCCCCCTTTTTTCTTTTTGTTACCCTCCTTCCTTGTTGTTCTCCTTTCCTTACAAGGGACATATTGATATTTATTTTCACTGGTGGGGTCCTGCCACCAGAGCCTGGCCTCCTACTTTGGGGGCTCCTGACCGGTTAGGGCAAGAAAAACTGATGTAATGACATCGGCTGCCTTCCTTTATACCACTGACAACCTGACATCAGTCTTCAAGCGACAGCAACAAATGCAGAAATACTAAGTCTCTGGTATTCAGGCCGGCGAAGGGCTACCCCAGCAGGAATAACCCAAATGTGATGACTGCAACAGTGAAGATACTTGAACATCTACATTTATGATAAGTGTACACAACTGTACTTTCTCAGAAATGTTCTTCCATAGGGCCACCCAGGATCTAAGGTAGCTGGGGAGTCTGTCCCACAAGTCAAGAATAGATGAAGAATGACAACATCAGATAAAGAACTTATGACTTACCATAACGTTCCATCTGTGTTGTCAGTATTCATCTGTTCTTATGTCCCTCCTCATGTGCCCCCTAATTTAGAGTTCTGGTGGAGCGACATCCTGTCCTGGGTTTCATTGTAAGGGTACCCCTTGGACATGGCTTTTGGCTTGAGTTAGAGTATCTTCTTTATGCTTGCAAACTTGATCTGAGGTAATGTAAAGAGGGGCATTGTGGGTAGACTAGCAGCTCGAGAGATTTTTTTGACTGATGCGAGCTATATGTCAGCTGGACTGGTTCTGAGGATCGGAACTGTACCCACAAGTCAAGAATAGATGAAGATCGACGACACAGATGGAATGTTATGGTAGGTCATAACTTCTTTTTTTTTATGCAACTATTAAAGGCAAAATAGGAATTTTTTTTTGCCCTAAAATCTCAGTACATTTGATTTTTTTCAGACTTTTTTCACATGACTCAACTGCTCAAATAGGGACTGCCTGTACAAAGGATAAGTGGTAACCCCAGTAGAAACATTTCAATTCCTCAAAGAAATCTGTACAGTCCAAGTGGGTGCCTTCACTGAAAAAAGTGATCTATGACTACAAGAGGAAACAAAATGAATATGAAAGGTGGAGGCTGACTGGAGTTCCAAGGATGCAAAAAAAAAAAAGTTGACCAGCCTTTCTCAAGAGCTAGCAGCATCAACATGGTTGCATAGTTTATGAATAGATGATGCAAGTGCAATGTGCAAGTCTTATGCAGTGCAGAAGGATTATAAAATAACCAAGTTATTTATTTTTTATTTGACATTTGTTTACTGGGAAAGTCCAACTGGGATAATATCCCCTTTTCAGTGAGGCCTGGAGAGAAAAGCTCCATGTTGATATAATATGGTTACACTGAAATAAAGTTATTACACAGTTAATATCCCATTCTTCTGTATTAGGCTATGTAAAAATCAACTTCTGTTCATACAGTGTGAGCTTACACATGCATAGTGCAAATATTTGGACATCTATAACAAAATAAAAAAACATTGTCAATAGATATAAAGTATTGGAACAGATATGACTAGATGCACGTGGAGGTTTACTAATCTGTACTAAGAAAGTTACCCAGATGGTAGAGAAATGGCAAACTAGGTGCAGGAAGTAGCCTTTATCTCACATTAAAATCTATGAAGCACAAAGTTATTGAGGTGTTGGTGTAGTTTTATGACAGTGTGCAACACATAACTAAAGCTGCAACCTTTTTCAGTTATGAATTTAAAAGAATGCTAGAGGCAGAATGTTTCTGCTTCATGCAATCCATCTGTCAAGAGTGACATCAGTTCTTGAATTTATATGTTCATAGGTGTACACTAGGCTAATGACCACTAGGACCATTTTAAGCCTAGCCATGCAACCCAGATGTGACCCACAAATTTGATTTATATAGGGGGTGATTTACTAACTGCCTCTGTCTTTCAGAGACATATGAGCCAGACCAGGGGTGAATTTCTGATTACCCATCCATTGGTTTAAGTTGGACTTAAAAGGGGATATGGAGGAACTCTACTTCACATGGATGTGGAGCCTGCTCCAGAGAATGAAAATTCCCAGAGAAACATGCCCATCTCTGCAACATATCCTATTTATGTCACAAGCAAAATTTAAGTCTTTTAATCTAGTAGTTCTGATGTTTGTTTTGCAGATGTGCAACAAGTAATGCCTTGTATGCCAGACAAAGATCACCGCTCAGAAGTCTGTATGATACCAACTAAAGAGACAGGGATTTGAGGTGATCAGCATAGGGCATTGTGTTTATTCCCTGTATTCTTTTTGTAAGGAACCTTTGTGGATGTTCCAGTTGCTGAATGTATGCAATGCTCCATTTGCTGAATGTGTCTGGTCAGGTATATACCAAAGGGAGCATTATACTGTATGATGGGTCTGATGAGGGACAAGTACAGTGGTAGTATGACCTCTCTGGACCTAGATGCCATGCCCTTGCTTATAAGCTGAGCAACATAGAAGGATTTTCTTGCTATCTTGGTCACATGTTGGTTGAAGGCTAGGTTACTATATACATGAGTTTCCAGATCCCTGACTCATGAATAAACATTTAAGGGTGATTTATTGATGAAATGGTTACCTGGGGTGGTAGACTTCCTAAAAGGTACTATGATGCATTCCTTGGTATTGAATTTTAATCCATGGCTTTGGTACCAAATGTTTGTTTGTATTAGACCTTCCTGAAGGGTGTTCTTATCTTGGGGGGATTCAGTGACTGCTCCCAGTTTGCAATCATCTGCAAACTAGGTTAGCCAAAGGCCTTTGACATTGGCTTTGACATCCAAGTAGTAGATGCCAAAGAGGAGTGGGCCCAGCACAGAGCCCTGGGTGACTCCACTGGTGACAGGCCTCTTTGTAGAGCTGGCCTCACTGAGTGTAACCTCCTGGTTCCTATTGGTAAGCCAGCCAGCTATCCAGTGTGCTTTCAAAGGGTTTATACCTAGTTCCATAATTTTGTTGACAAAGCCTGAGTGGGGTATTTTATCAAATGATTTAGCCAGATCTAGGTAGGCAGTAAACACCATTTTCCCCTCATTATTTGCCTTAGTAACATTTTCAAAGACGTCCACCAGATTCAGTAAGCATGACCTTCCTTTGACAAAGCCAAACTGGGACAGATCCTGTGACTGGAGGTCTCCTATGTCCTTGTTGATAATTTCCATGATAATTTTTCCATGGCTTTGCAAATAAGACTAGTTAGACTAATGGGTCTGTAGTTTCTAGGATCTGCTGAAGATCCTCCCTTATGAAGGTGGATGACTATCACAGACCTCCATTCATGTGACACTAAGTCTGTTTTAAGACTATAGTTAAATAATGACTCTAGGGGTCCTGATGAGTCATATTTTATTTTATTCAGAAGGCATCCTGGGATGTTATCGAGGTCCACTGAGGCCAAGTTCTTGGCTTCAGTGAGTGTAGCCAGTGTATGCTCCCCAATTATAGTTGGAGTTGTTATGTTTCAGGGTATTTCTAAGAGGATGGCTGTGGGTGAGACGGGGTAAAGTTGGAAATTAATTTTTCTGCTAACAGGTTTGCTATGTCACCAGACTTGGTGAGTGTGGCACCATTAACCACCAGTTCAACACATTGCTGTGTGATGCACTTGAGGTTTCTGACATAGATGTAGAAAGGCCTTATGGTTATATTTCACCTCGGAGCTTATATTAACCTCAAAGTTAGCTTTGCTTGACCAAAGTAGTCCTCTTAGTTGCCTATTTACTTTGAGAAAGTTTCTGTCTTTATGGGAATTACCCTTCCTGATTTTTGCCATATTTCCTTTCCTTTTATTGTATATCCTGTTTAATTTGGGATGCCACCAGGGTGATTTGTTTCTAGGGCTAGTTCTGGGCTTACTTTGGGTAGGTACAATAGCCTCTGCAGCCATTGACATGGTTGTAGAGTTTCTGAAAGCAATTCAGCGTAGGTTGCTGTGTTCTCTGGGTTTGGAGGGGCATTGAATTTTGACAAATCATCACTTAATAAAAAGTAATTTGCTTTGGAGACATTGTGTGTGTGTGTGTGTGTGGGGGGGGGGTGCAGTGTTCTACCATATTTGTAAGCATGAGGTGCAGTATGTTGGAGCCTCTAGTGGGTGTATTCACTATTTGGTCAAGGGTATTTGTATTTACGAAGTCCAGGAATCTCTGAGTCTGTAGTTTTGAGGCAACATAGGATTCCCAGTCTATAGAGGGGTAATTGAAGTCATGAGTAGAGTGTTAGGTTGGATAGTAAGGGTCTCCAGTAGATCCAATATACATTGTGAGCTTCCAGGGACATGCGGTTGTCTTAAAGCTGGCTAGAATATAGTACACAATTTTGTCTATACATGGTGATCTGCAACTGGAGGAACTCCAGCACATCATCCTGTTTGACCACCCTAGAGGTATGCGTGTTATTGATGTACATTGAATCTGCATGTAGTAGAACTCCAGCACATCATCCTGTTTGACCACCCTCGAGATATGTTTGTTATTGATGTACACTGACTTGAACCCATCATCCTGTTTGACCACCCTCGAGATATGTTTGTTATTGATGTACACTGACTCAAGCACATCAGCCTGTTTGACCACCCACGAGGTATGCTTGCTATCGATGTACATTGAATCTGCATGTAGGGAAACTCCAGCATGTCATCCTGTTTGACCACCCTCGAGGTATGTTTGTTATTGATGTACATTGACTCTAACACATCATCCTATCTGACCACCCTAGAGGTATGTTTGTTATTGATGTAGACTGACTCCAACACATCATCCTGTTTGACCACCTCGAGGTATGCTTGTTATTGATGTACATTGAATCTGCACATAGAGGAACTCCAGCACATCATCCTGTTTGACCACCCTAGAGGTAGGTTTGTTATTGATGTACATTGAATCTGCACTTGGAGGTACTCCAACACATCATCCTGTTTGACTACCCTCGAGGTATGCTTGTTATTGATGTACACTGACTCCAGCACATCATCCTGTTTGACCACCCTCGAGGTATGCTTGTTATTGATGTACACTGACTCCAACACATCATCCTGTTTGACCACCCTCGAGGTACATTTGTTATTGATGTACACTGATTCCAGCACATCATCCTGTTTGACCACACTAGAGATATGCTTGTTATTGATGTACACTGACTCCAATGCATCATCCTGTTTGACCACACTAGAGGTATGCTTGTTATTGATGTACACTGACTCCAACACATCATCCTGTTTGACCACCCTCGAGGTATGCTTGTTATTGATGTACACTGACTCCAACACATCATCCTGTTTGATCACCCTCGAGGTATGCTTGTTATTGATGTACACTGACTCCAACACATCATCCTGTTTGACCACACTAGAGGTATGCTTGTTATTGATGTACACTGACTCCAACACATCATCCTGTTTGACCACCCTCGAGGTATGCTTACCATTGATGTACACTGACTCCAACACATCATCCTGTTTGACCATCCTCGAGGTATGCTTGCCATTGATGTACATTGAAACATCTCTTCCTTCTTTAGCTCTTGTCAGTGCAGATACTGGTCTTAAAGTGCAGAAGGCACTGAAACCTTGCACTGCCGGGATACTGTCTGTCACATTAAACCACGTGTCATTAACTGCACAGATGTCTGTATTCTTGAATGTAAGGAGGGATTGGAGAGTGTGTAGCTTTTTACTTAGGATCTTGGCATTCAGCAGTAACACTTTGAGGTTCAGTTGAGTTGATTTTGCTATGTTGGTAGGTTTGTCAGTTTGACATTGCCTTAAAAAGGCACTTTGGAGTAGGTAAAGTTTTGGCCAGTATTCAAAAGCCTTGAGGAGAGAAGTCCAGACCATCCTTGGCAAAGCAATGTGGTCTGTTAATCATGTTCTCCCAAGCTAACAAATATTGGCTTCCCTTAGAATAACACCAGAAAGACAACCAGTTGATGACATCAGTTTTTGCTCATATTGTTGCATCTTCCTCAGTGATGGTAATGTGCACTTGGTGCTAGGCTCATACCAGCCTGACACACACAGTCTGAAGGCTCCGTAATGCCAGTCTCCATTTACTCCAGAGACGTACATCTTGGGTCATTTACACCTACATGGACTATGATGGAATAATACTGGTACTAGTGGTATAATGACTTGAGTGCTCCAGATAATAATGAACAGTTATCTTGTTCAGCCTGGTTAAAGGGGTATCGGTATATCTCACAATGGTGTGCCATATGACGAGAATCTGGGAAGTATGTTTACTTGCCTTAGGGACTTAGTGTTTGGGGTCCACTGAGAATCACAGTATAAGTGATGCTAGGTGGTGTTTTTTCTGTGTGCCTTTGGGCTTACTGAGGCATACCTTTGATAATGGGTAGTCTAGGTGATCATTTTTGTTTAGGAAGATTGCTTTAAAGTCCCTCAGCATGTGTTAGTCTACATGTGTGTATTGTGTGCTACGTGAAGTGGGTGTTGTGTGCATGGTTTAGACAAGCTGATATGCACTTGTATGTGAGGGTTTAGCCTCCAGTGCCATTGTGTAAGTACACCTATCACATACTGTGTCTGCTTCTCTAAGGATTATTCTTCTTTATAAATGTTCTTCAGGACATGGATTTGTTAGATAGCTTTACATCTTGCAGAGTGAAGGAATTAGGGATGACATCAGTAAAACCTCTAAGTATTAAGTATAAATTGAAAAGTAAAAATATGGCAAATTGCCAGTGGACTCTATAAAAGTATTTGCTCAATCCAATGAAATAAATATGGCAGTCTGAAAAAGTGTTTGAAAGACAAAAAAACTTTTTCCATATATATTATCTGATTAAAACTGGTATTTTATCTTATTAGGTGCCAGTGCACCTTCATTAGTGAACTGTTTTTTATATATATATACATATATATATATATATATATATATACATATATATATATATATATATATATATATATATATATATATATATATGTATATGTTGTTGTTGTTGTTGTGTCTTTCGGCTTATCCCGGTTAGGGGTCGCCACAGCGGAACTCCGGTCCGCTAATGTTTGGTAGTGGACTTTTACGTGCCGAGTTACCAGCCCTGACGCACAACCTTCAACGAAGGCACACCCATTCACGCATGCCTCCACACAGAAGACGCTCTAGCTGAGAATCGAACAGGACAACGTCTTGCTGTGAGGCGACAACGCTACCGCAGCACCACTACCGTATATATAAATATATATATATATATATATATATATATATATATATATATATATATATATATTTAAGTATTTGTCTCAGCCCGTTAGATAACCTACAACATTTTGTCCCTCATATTAGTTTTGTATGCAGACGATGTCCAATTAACTGCTTCTGGCAAATTTGCCTTAGAACTGCAACATAGGCTATTTCATCATGCTTTGCAATTGTTCGCTCAAAAAGAGGCCTTGAATGAACCCTAATAAATTAAGCATTATGTTATTCCCCACTGCTCAAAAGCTTACAAACTTCCCATCTTTGTTCCGATATCACGGACAATAGAATACTCAATGTAAGATAGCAGATGCCTTATTATTAAATTAGTTCCTGTCTACTTCTTTGCAAAACACACAGAAAAAATGTTCAGCAAAACACTTAACAAATAAAACTGTGCTATAAAATCTTTCATCTCCTTTCAGTGACACTCAGATAGAAACAGCTAAAAAATATACTTCTCTCTAATATTAAATGGAGTCTGTGATTATTAACCTCCCAGTTCAAAATGAATATACTTAACTGTAAAATGTCTGAAAACAAAATATGTACATTTCTTTTACTAGCCAATACATACACTGACCACAGAAACCTTCCTTCTTAAGAGACTATTAATTCAAAGCAGAGCTGCCTTAGGTCTCAGTTTATTATTATTTAAACATTTTTATTCTCTGTCAGTATCTACCTCTAAAAACAAAACTACCCATCAAGGATCAACAATATTCTTTTAGGGGCAACCAGGATGATTTCATTAGTTAAGTCAGACCCAAGTTCAAACCAGCCATTGGTAAAAAGACATTTTGTTGGTGGAACCTGTATGGAACCATTTTCCAGTGGAACTAAGAGAACAAACATCAAGTGACTTTTTGGCTAAATTAAAAGAACATCTGCTTAAAGAATCCAAATGTCTAATTTTTCACGATTATTAAAACCTAATCCTAATACCTTTGTTAAAGTGGCAATAGCTATAGGCAACTATCCTTGTTCAAATGTTACTCTCTACATAACTATAGTGTACACCTTTAATTTTAATGTAACTAATCTTGTTACTATGTACATTTTGCTGTTGTACTCATGTAGGGACTGGGTAATGGCTGAAAAGGATCAGTAATTTAGCACCCCTAAATAGTGATCAGATAGAAATAAACAGACAAATGCATATGTGTATCCATCCAGCCATGCATCTTTTGTAAAAGGAGCACAACACAACAATATTGGGTCTATGTCAAAAGGTCGAAACCCATGTGGTCAAGACCATATGACTGACAATTTAGTCCACTGAAAAACTCAAAGCCGAACAACACCTGCATACAACAAAAACAATGCTTTTGCAGGGAGGGAAGCCCCCATGCACTCCCTTCACCTCCTGCTAATTATATATATCAACTCCAAGATCACACTACACTGGGGAAAAAGGGAAATTTCCTGAACCCTACTATAACGTGATCTGTCAGAATGGTTTGACGGACTGAATTGTCGATCATATGGTCTTGAACATATAGGTTTTGACAATTTGTCTGTTCGATCTTTTGACATATATTGCTCTCTGTTCAAAACTGCAAAATGATGGTCAAAAAGAATTGCTGCAGCCGTTGTTATATGATGTTAACATCAAGTGGTTAGGTTCCTGCTATTAGATAATGCAGACTATTTCTTTCTTGGTACTAAATGCCAGCATTTAAATGAAAATATTGTTATCCTGTATATGCTCCTTATTTCAAACTACGACAACTTATTAATCAGTTTAGTTAACATACTTAATATTACTTGATCTAATGTTGTCAGTCTTCACTTAATCCTTGACTGTGGGTTCGTTTTCATATCTCAGAACCATCTCGGCCATTATTCCAGCTCGCACCTTCCAAAAACTCATGAGTTCAGCTTTACCCATAATGCTCCTCTCAGAATTACTTCAGATCTTGTTTACCGCTTTTAGTGCCAGGCATGTTTTTTTCCTGTCAGCTTTCAAGTGAAGTCGTTTCCTAAAATTTTAAGTGCTTTTTCTTTCAGAATGTTTATTAGTTACTTTTCTATCTCTATTTCACTTACCCTTATCCTCTCTAGGCTCCTTCCTTAACACTTTTATTGTTATTCTTCTACTACAATTGTTGGCAGTCCCTCCTCCTTTCTCCTTCCTGTTTCTAACTCAATGGTAAACCTTGGGTACCATTGTTGGTAATTTTTCTAGCTACTATTATTATTTACCTTTATGGCAAACCTTCAGTACCATTGTTGGTACTTTTCTATGACTAACTTTACAAAAAAAAAAGTCTTAAACTTATCTTTCGTTCCTTTCTGTGTGTGTGTGTGTGTGTGTGTGTGTGTGTGTGTGTGTGTGTGTGTGTGTGTGTGTGTGTGTATGTGTGTGTGTTTCCTGTGTTATGGTGGACAAGTCCAGGGATACTTCTGGCTTCAAGAGATGCCAGAAGGGTGAAAGAAAATTGCTAAACTCTGACAGACACTCTTTATGAGACTACTGCTTGGGCCCGGTGCACTGTGCTATTTGTCATGGCTTCAGTCAGCGGACCCTTGTGGAAAGAAAAAATAAGTTAATATTAAAGGGCCTTATTAAATCTGATTTTGATGAGGCCATATCTGCTTCTTCCAAATCTAAGTCTGATATTAGCTCCCCTTCTACTTCTTCCTCTTCCAGTAAACACGAAGGATCAAGATGAGGAGCCAGTTGGCTCCGACAGTCTCTTCGGCACCACCGACTAAAATATCCAAGACTTCCCCGGTTCCCATAGTTTCTGAGGAACCTCGGTGCCAGTCTCTGCACTGACTATTTCTGCACTAGCTATTGTTACCGACACAATGACTTTGGTACCTCTTCACCCCTTGTTTCCACCTGTTTCAGAACCGAAGGGGTTTTCCTTTACTGACAGGCCCCGAACAAGATACTCCCCATCTATAAACCCTTTTTCAGACCGACCTCCAAGCTCTTTCTTGGAGAAACCCCGATCCCCGTCGGTCTTTTCAGTCTGTTCCACCAAGAGCCTCATGGAGTCTGATGTTGGTGTTGGTGGACTAGCCCCTGGTGGCAAGGGAGATAAAAACCTTTGACCATTACACTGTTTAAATACAACAAGGTCATGTGTTCCAAATAATTACCATACTTAATTAAAACTGTTAACCTTATCCTACCTTTTGTGAAAAATAGTGAAACCATGAAAGACTTTAAAATTACTATTGTTTTGGCAGCACAAGTTTTTACTCTCAAACACTTAACAGCACATACTGACTGACTTTAAAATAATACAGTTAATATAAAATTAAATATAAAAACAAATTAATTTACAGAATAAACAGAACCGTAAATATTAGGTATGTACTGAATCTTATTTGTAGACAGTAAACTAGTACATGCCTCTACATTCTACTTATCTAGTAAGGCTTTTCAATTTTAAATAACATAATATTGAACATGTTTCATTTAAGCCTGAATGTTGACAGGCATTAACTCGAAGTTGCCACATTAATTCTAGTTTCTCCAAAATAATTGAGCTTTGGCCCCCCTCTAGTGTCCAAAGACAATTGGTCTATAACTGAATTTAAACTGATGCATAAGAAAGTTCATACTGCGGTGGTGGTGCTGCAGTAGCGTTGTCGCCTCACAGTAAGACGTTATCCTGTTTGATTCTCTGCCAGAGCGTCTTCTGTGTGGAGACATGTGTGAATGGGTGTACCTTCGTTGAAGGTTGTGTGTCAGGGCCGGCAACTCGGCACGTAAAACTCTACTGCCAATCATTAGCGGACCGGAGTTCCGCTGTGGTGACCCCTAACCGGGAAAAGCCAAAAGACACAACAGCAACAACAACATAGGAAAGTTCATAATATGTCTAGCTAATGCATTTTCTATCTTTTTATTGTTGATACAATAAATATGTTCATACACTCCCCAAACCTCCGGTCGGTCTTTCTGATGTAGAAGGCAGGGCCCAGTTGGCATAAAGCCACATAAACAATCATTTTTGGATTACAATTAAATTTCCGTTGCATGTAGTAACTAATGTTTCTAACATAAAATTTGTGCCCTGTTTCCATAAATTTACAGTAGTTGCATGTTTCAAACTTATACATTCCAGGGTTTCGTGTTAGGCAAGGTGTTGGTCTCGCCAATCGATTTTTTAAGTTCATCCCTCTTCTGAATATTACTGTAGGAAAATCACCTAACTTATTTACTATTTCCTCTATCAGTACTTAGGAGGTTCCAATTTTTGATAATAACTTTTTTGACCTCCAAAGCATCAATACTAAACATAGTTGTGAAACTCAACCTAAATCTTTGATTATTTGTTATGTTAGGTGTATTAGGTTGGTTCATATTATTCAATTCAATTAAATTAGAGTTGACACTGTTAACTAGTCATTCTTGCCTAATTCTTCCGTTAAGGATTGGTTTGTATGTCCCATTACTTCTTTTACTTTGAACTTCCATAGTCAGTTGTAGGATTAGTTGGTTTGCATAACCCCTTTTCAAAAACATATATCTTAAATTCTCACATTCTTCTAAAAAGTCATTTTCTAGTGGTACTATTCTTGCTGCCTTGACTAACTGTCCTTTTATAACGGACTTTTTTGTTGGTAAGGGTGTAAGCTGGTAAAATGCAAAAATGTGTTAGAATATGTTTTTTTTATATGAATTCTTGTTGTGTATCTCAGCTGACGTCTGTCTTTCTTGACTTTGGCATCTAAATATGTTATGGTCTCTGTGTCAAAGTTACTTGTAAAATGTAAAAAGTATGTTGCGTTGTTTAAATAGTGCAACAATTCTGTAGCTGCATTTTTATTACCCCTCAGGATGATGAAAATATCATCCAAAAATTGGGTATAATAATGTAACTGGGTTTTAATGTTACTGTTCTTAAATATAAACTCACTTTCCCAATGGGCCAACACCAAGTTCGCGAAACTCGTGCCACATGGTGAGCCCATTGCCACCCCTATTTTTTGTAAGTAAATCTCCTTGTCAAGGGAAGTAAAATTACATGTAAGGATGATATCTACTAGTTCTTCTATAAGATTAATTTCATCCAAGGGGGCGCCATTTTTTCTCATTTTGGCTGAAACCCATTCAATCCCTTCTACATGGGGTATTGAGGTGTAGAGGTCCCTGACATTGATTGTCAGGAAATTATATTCTTCCTTAAAGTCAGTTTTATTAATGTCTTCCAAGAATAACCAAGAATCCCGACAAATATGGGTTTCCATACTAATATATTTCTTTAAGATGGAATCTACTAATTTTGCACTTGCGTATGTAATAGAGTGCCTTGCATCAACTAAAGCCCGCATCGGGGGAATTTCTGTACATTTATGTATTTTTGGTACACCGAATAACTTAGGAATTCTAGGGAATAATGTAGCTGTGTAGTTAAATGTATTGATACCTATGGTTGCTTGAATAAACATATCACTGAAGTATGAATTGTGAGACCATATGTCGTGGTAGTTCATTAATACTGACTTTCTCGTAAGTAGGACTTACTAATAGTTGTTTCATCTTATGTATATATTTGTCAGTACTCATTACTACTAACCCTCCCCCTTTATCCGGCTTCATTACTCTCACTGGTAAGTGTCTAAAATCATTTAAAGATGCAACTTCACATCTAGTCACATTTCTAAACTTGTTTTTTTACATTTCTACTGTTCAGCAATGTTCTAATAGCTGCGGTGGTGGTGCTGTGGTAGCGCTGTCACTTCACAGTAAGATGTTGTCCTGTTCGATTCTCAGCTAAAGCGTCTTCTGTGTGGAGACATGCGTGAATGGGCATACCTTCGTTGAAGGTTGTGCATCAAGCCTGGCAAGTCGGTATGTAAAACTCTACTGCAAGTCATTAGCGGACCGGAGTTCCACTGTGGCGACCCCTAACCGGGAAAAGCCGAAAGATACAACAACAACAACAGCAATGTTCTAATAGCAAGTTCACACATTCTATCATATAAAGCCAATGTAGGATGAATTGGGGGATTATACGTGCTGGGAATCCTGAATTCAGCACAAGAAGTTTCTTGATTGCCCAATAGGATAGCTAAGTTTAGCTTCCTTACATAATATTTAAAATCAAGTAAAGTAGTAGCAGTATCAGATGAATGTGTAGGTACAAATGTTAAGCCCTTCGCCAAAAGTTCAACCAATTCCTGGTCAATATTAATGTATGTGTAATTATAAATTTTAAAGTCAACATCTTTGTTTAAAATGATTTCACAGTTACTGTTCCTTGTCAACTGGTTACTAATGGTAGCTGATGTTACCTCTTCTATTTGGCTTTGCCTTGGGTGTTGTATGGGTGCTGGTTGTTCACTCGAGTCGAGTTGTAACTCTGTCTCCTGGGGCTGTGAAAATTTTGACTAGTTGACTGAACTGCTTGGGGATATGTCTCTTTATTGTTCTGGAACCTGTTTGAGTTTGTTTGCCTTGATGGTTGCTCTATTTCACTTTGGTTGCTCATTGATGGTGTTGGTGACATCATTTACACTTGGGGTGGACTATTATTCTCTCGTTGGATAGGAGAAAGTGTTTGTGATTGGCTAGTATGGTTCCAGGACTGTGAAGGTGCTGGATTTGGATACGCTGTTCTATTATGATAGTCCACCTGGTCACATTGTAACTTTTTGAGTTTGATTCCCTTTAATTTATCAATTTGTTGGTTTATACAGGTGAATATTCTATTGTAGTCATACTGGTAATGTGAGAAGTCATGGTCAGACTTAATGATGTTGTCAAGGTCCGTGACTTCCTTTACCAGATTGTTCACTGTTACTTATATAATGTTTTGACATAAGGTCCAGTAACTCCAGACCTTGTTTATTAAATAATTCTATTAACGCATAGTGAAATGTAGACCCACTTTCCAGTCTTGTGGGGTACTGCCATGATCATAGACCCTTTGGAACAGTGTTCTGTTTAGTACATTCCGAAAAATATGCAATCTCTAGTTGCAGTTTCTTACATTTTAGCAGTCTGTGGTCTAACATTTTTAAGTTGTTAAAAAACCTCTTGGGCTCAAAGCTTCGCTGTTGGTAACGGGGAGTGTGCTTCCACTTTATTTTTTTCGGAGCCATCCATACTCTTTGGGGCATTGGCACGTGTGAGCAGGACTCTGGCATCAACCTTGAAGGCAGCTTCCTCGGTGCGGGAGAGACCACGGTTCCGAGGGAGTCTATCTCTGTTCTGAGTTCCCACCCCTCTACTGGGGGGGAGAGACTTTCTAGGCCATGGAGAGTGTCTTGTCCACTGTGGGCTAACAGTCGGTACCATTCTTGTTGGGCCAGCCTCCCTGTCCTTTTCTCACCCAGAGCTACCTCCAGCCTCTACCCTGGGACCACGGGCACATAAACCATCTTGGATCCTGGAAACTACCGGGATCCAACTTGGATCCTGGGAACTACCACCCCATCAGGGTGATGAGCCTGATCTGCAAGGCCATGGAACGTATTATCATGGAACTTATAAACAAAGACACTGGCAATCTTCAAACACTGGACCCCACGCAGTTTGGGTTCATGAAGGGCCGATCTTGTCTTCTCAACCTGATTGACTTCTTTGAATTAGTCTCCAGAGCCATGGACAAGGGTAAGGTGGTCCCCACAGCCTATCTGGACCTCGCAAGACCTTCGATACCATTCCCCACTCTGAAATCATAGATAAACTTACTAAGCTGGGCATTAATCCCTACGTCACTTGATGGGTTGCCAACTGGCTTACTGACAGAAACCACACTGTAAAAGTAGCCGACTCCAAATCCAGCTCCAGACAAGTTACAAATGAAGTACCTCAGGGTTCAGTCCTGGGACCGCTCTTGTTTGGCATCTACTTCTGTGAAGTACAGGCTAACAATAAGGAACTCTGGCTAACAAAGTTTGTAGATGACTGCAAACTGGGGACCATTATTGAATCCCTAAATACTGTGGATATTCTACAAAAGGGCCCTACAGAAACAGTTGCTTGGTGCCAGAGCCATGGGCTCAAGCTCAATGCCAAGAAATGTATAGTTATCCCCTTTGGGAAAAAACATGTACCCGTGAATTACCACATAGGTGGCAGTACACTAAACACCAAAAGTGTGATAAGAGGCTTAGGGACACAGGTGGACAGTGGTCTCACCTTCGATAACCACATTGCCACAACAGTGAGGAAATCCTTCTATGTGGCACACCTCCATCACTAAGAGTTTTTCATCCAGAAAAAAGGAGGCCATTGCCCCACTGTACTCATCCCTCATTAGACCCATTATAAAATACAATGCCCCATTTGGTATGTACCTCTCAAGACATTTGCAACAACTGGAAAGGCCGCAGAAATACCTCACTAAAAGAATCACAGCCCTAAAACAGATGCCCTATGCTGACCGAATAAAAAAACTCCACCTATACTCTGTCGCATTTCGTCTACTCAGAGGCGATCTCTGCTTAACATACAAGGCCATGTCAAACCCAAAGCTGTTGGACATGCTACACTTAAAGAAATCCCAATCCCTCAGAGACACATGCTCCAGGGATCTAAACCTTGTCATCACAATGAACAAAACATGCTGAAGGGATAGGTTCCTGACTCAGAGACTCCCCAGTCTCTGGAATAGACTGTCATACATGTCAAGCAGAGCGCCTCTTTGGTCGTCTTCAAAAGAAACCTTGATGATTGGATGGGAGATAGGAAATTCACCCCAGGGATCACATCAGTCACCCTGCTAGACAGGGGTCTAAGGAAGTGAATACTGTGGGAAGAAATAGCCAGGGAATTGTTATGGCTAGGCTTGTATAGGCCCTAGGGTTGATAGCTTAGTACCAACCTATGAACCCTCAGGATTCAACCACAGTGGTTATGTCCTCTTCGGACACCTCCTCGGCCAATCCCACCGAGGAGGTGCCCTTGAAGAGGAAATGCAAGAAGAAATGCTTGGACTCCCCTGAAGAGTCTTACACAGAAGATACTGATTTTGATGAAGGGCATAGCATCCCCCCACTGGGACGGCATCCTCTGCCCCTCCTGTGAGGGGAGTAAGTCACCTCCATGGCATGCGGTGGACCGCATCACTGGCTGGGCAACACCTCCATGGCAGTCTCCCAACATATAGGAATTAATGAAGGGCATACTTTTTGTTTATGGTTCTACAGGTTATTGATAGGAATGTGAGAGGGGGAGATTAGGTTACACACACTGAGAACAATGAAACAAAATGGAGTATCAGACTTGGGGCAGATAAACCCCCAGGTCTGAATGCTGTTGTACCTTTAAAACCTGTGTTAAAAAAAAGAAGGGTACATTACTGATACTTGATTGGTGGAATGAGTGTTTAAATTCTTGTATCACCTGTTGGATATTATCTGATGAAGGGCTTGTCTGCTTGAAAGCGCTTATGGTGGTGCACTTTTACATGTTTTATTGTTTTTAAAATAAAGTATTGATTTTTGGATTTGGCCTGGTGATTCCTGCCTTTACTTTTGGAATATTCCAGGGTTAGCTGTGGGCTCAGGTTTTATTTTTACTTCAAAGGAGAACATTTTGTGGTCAGACCTTACCAGGGAAGACATTACACTAGCGGGTGTGCAGGACTCTCCCATATTAGTGAGGACCAGATCCAGTATGGTTGCACCCCTGGTTGTGTATTGACAATCTGGTCCAGGGAGTTTGTGTTTATAAAATCCATGAATCTCTGCATCTGTATGTTTGGTGTCATGTAGGATTCCCATTTAATAGTGGGGTACTTAAAATTGCCCATGAATATGGTATTGGGTTGGATTGTGAATGTTACCAGTACATTTAAATACATGGTATGGGTTTCCTGAGTCATAGAGAGGGACCTATAGTCTGCAAGGAAGTGGTACTGGATTTTGCCTATGGTGATTTGAACATGGAGGAGCTCAAGTACATTGTCCTGTTTGACCAGCCTTGAGGTATATTTATTTTTAATGTAAACTGAGACACCTTCACCTTTAGTCCCTGTCTGTGTAGTAGCTGGTCTAAATGTGTGGAAGGCATTATAACCTTGCACTGTCATCATTAAGTTCAAAACCTTTTTGTCCCTCAAATGGAACTGTAAATGGGGGGGTCAAAACCTATCAAGAGCACAGAAGGAGTAAATGTCTTCATTTTATCCACTTCTGCACAGGTCCAGACCATATGTTATAAGTTTGCTAACTGATTATCTAAACATTTTCAACAACGTGAAGTAACTCCTGGGTGCAAAGTTGATAACATAGATGGGGTATAAAAAGAAGTTATGTCTTACCATAACATTTCATCTGTGTTGTCGATCTTCATCTAGTGCTGACTGGTGGGTTACGGTTCCGAGGGATCCAACCATTATATAGCTCGTGCCAGCCAATAAGCTCTGGAGCTAATGGTCTACCCATAATGCCCCTCTCTACATTACCTCAGAATGAGTTTGCAGAATTATAGAACAATGGCAGGAAAATATTCCCAAATGAAGAAGCCATGTCCAAAGAGTGTCCTAACATAAGACCCAGGACAACAGATCACGCCATCAGCAATCCACAGGAGGGGGAAGGAGAATGACAACACAGAATGTTATGGTAAGACATAACTTCTTTATTTGATGTCAAACTTCATCTATTCTTGACTGATGGGACAGAGTCCCCAGCTACCTTAGATCCTGGGTGGACCTATGGAAGGATATTCCTGAGAACCATAGAACCAAAGGAAGCTCTTCTCCTAGAAACCAGATCCAATTTGTAATGAGTAATAAAGTTATGTGGAGTAGCCCATGTTGCTGCTGCGCATATTTTACTCATGGAAGCTTTACAATGGAAAACAGCTGAGGTAGCCGTAGGTCTAGTGGAATGTGCCTTCACTGGCATTGGAAGCTTTAGATTGTTTTAGTTATAAATGAAAGAAATACAATCTCTTAACCATTTTGACAAGGTAACCTTAGAGACAGATTTTCCTAAGGTTGCAACAGAGAAGGAGACAAATAATTGTTCTGATCTCCTAAATTCTTTAGTTCTGTTGAGACAGAAATATAATTGTCTGTGAACATTTAACAGGTGTAAGCAATATTCGCCTTTGTGAGAAAAATTTGGAAATAAGACAAGTAGGTCTATAGCCTAATTTATTTTGGACTCTGAGACCACCTTCAGAAGAAAGGATGGATTTTTTTCCTGAGTGTAACTCTATCCTTATGGAAAATTAAGTAAGGGGTTTTTTTGAACATACGGTTTGCAATTCGAAAACTCTTCTTGCAGAAGTGACAGCTATAAGTAAAAGTGTTTTCCAAGAGAGGAACTTCAAGTCACAAGTGGCTGCTGGTTCAAAGGGGGAACTACTGGTAACTGCAAAACAATTGTCAGGTCCCATGACGGTAGAGGATATTTAAATGGGGGCTTTAAATGGATAGTTCCCTTGAGGAAGACCTTACAATGTCTGCGAGAAATTAAGGGTAGATCACCATAGCCATTATGAAAGTTAGAGATGGCTGCTAAAATGACCTTAACAGTAGAAGTGGAAGCTATCCTACCAAAAAGAATGGCCAAAAATTCTAAAACTTTTTACACTGGGGCTGAAAAACGATCGAGGTCATTATCACAAGCCTAAACTGAAAATATCTTTCATTTACTGAGGTAGATATTCCTGGTGGATGGTTTGTGGGATGCCAGCAAAATTTTTTGCACTGGGGGTGAAATATCATTATGCCTGGTGACTAACAAAATTGGAGGAACCAAGCAGTTAGCTTGAGACTTTGAAGATTGAGATGCATCAGTCCTTGAGGGTGAGACAGAAGGTTTGGAACTTGGTCCAAAATCCATGGATGGTGAAGGCCATAGGAAGGGAAACCAAATTTGTCGAGGCCAGAAGGGTGCAATGAGGATTACTTTGCTTCTGAACCTGGTTGCTTTCTTGAGGAAAAGAGGGATAAGAGGAAAAGGTGTACAGGAGACCTAGGGGCCAATCGAGGAAAAGAGTGTGTCTTAGGGCCTCCCTCTGAGGAGGGATTAGGGAAAAGTAGTTTCTGCACTTGTTTTTCAGGGGTGATGCAAAAAGATTGCAGCAAGGCTGGCCCCAGCAATGAAAGATCTTCTTCACTACCTTGGGATCGAGAGACCACTCATGAGGCATTAGAATGCATCTGCTCAGTTTGTCTGCTGTCACGTTTGAACTCCCCGGGATGTGCATTGCTATCAGAAAGCAGTTGGAGGCAATTGCCCTTTGCCACACTCAGAGGTCTTCTCGGCATAGGGGCTAGGATTTGGTTCCCCCCATGCTTGTTGACGTACCAGACTATGGACGTGTTGTCTGACTGAATTGCAATCATTCCTTGGGGTAGGGCAGAGTGAAATGTTTGCAACGCTAGTAGCACCGCCCTCAGCTCCAGAACGTTGATATGCAGATTCGCCTCTATCGTGGAACAAGTGCCTTGGACTGTCTTTCCCAGATAATGCCCCACCATCCTGTCTGGGAGGCATCCGTTGTCACTATGGCTTTGGGTTGAGAAGGGACAAAGGGACAGCCCAAAACAATTTGTTCGGATTTGATCCACCAGGATAGATCCTTTTGGCAGTGACTTGTGATGAGTATGGAGTGGTTCATTGAGTGGGTTAGACTGGACCATTGATACACAAGAAGCCATTGCAGTAATATCTTGTGAAATCTTGCTAATGGAGCCAAAGTGATTGCCGCTGCCATGGACCCTAATGCTTGAAGCACTGGCCAGGCTGGTACTTTGGGCACAGGAGATAATGAACTCAACATCTTATTTTCTGTAGTCTGTGGAGAGGTAGAGAGGCCACACAAAAGAGAGTGCTGTGATGATCTGTGATAAATTCCATATCCTGAGAGGGGGTCAGCTGAGACTTTGTAAAGTTGACCATGGTGCCTACCTGCAGGAATAATTGCAGGGTGAATTCTGTTGCCTGTAGTAGTAGATGTCTGGTGGAAGCGGTGATAAGCCAGTCGTCTAGATATGGAAACACCTGGAATCTATGCAGTCTCAAGTGAGCTGTTACTGCTGCCATACATTTGGTGAACACCCCGGGTGCTGTGGTGAGCACCCTCATCTGATAGTGCCTGGCTCCTAGCACCCTGAACTGATAGTGACCGGCTTCTAGCTTTAAGCAGAGAAACCTTCTTGAGCATTTGCCCATTTTTAGGTGGTAATATACATCCTGAAGTTCTATAGAGCACACCCAATCATTTTCCTCTAGAAAGGGAAGTATTGACTGAACCGTGACCATCCAGAATTTGGACTGTTGAACAAAATAATTTGTTTAGAATGCTGAGATCCAGAATTGGTTTCCAGTCCCCTGTCTTTTTTGGCATTAAAATGAACCTTGAGTAAAATCTGGATCCTATTTGGTCTGGATGGACTTCTTGGATGACTCTTTTTTTCTAGCAGCTTTTGTATTTCTAAGGCTGGTAGGTCCCTCCAACTGGGTGGAACATCAGGGAGTCTTGTTCAAATTCTTGGATAAAGAATGAAGGGGATAAAGTAACCTCTAGAAATAATTCTTAGCACCCAGACATCTGTGGTTACTTGTCGCCAGGCTGTTGTGTGCAAAGAAAATCTTCCCCCCGACTGCCTCCAGAAGCAAGGAATTGAGCCTCCTTTCAGAAGCACTGATAGGGTTGGCCAGATAAAGACTCCCTGGAACCCTGGTTCTTCGGGCACCTCTGCCTCTAGGATGGTGTCTCTTATTGGAACTCCCCCCTCAGCCCCAAAGGAAGTCCGTACCATGTGTGTCCTGGAAAGGCTTCTGGGACTTCTTGAACCACATTTTCCCACTCCTCTGATTGGAGTCTCAGTGGGGAGCAGAAAAACATATGCCACTGCAGACAGGGTCTTACCATCTTTCTCACACCTGGATAGAGTTTCTTTAACTTTGGGGCTGAACAAGGAGGATCCATCAAAGGGAGCATTGACAGAGGAAGACTTGAATGGCATCACAAACTCACACAGGTGCATTAAGCATGTCATTGAATTGCAACACCTGAACCTGTTTACCTGGTTGCCCTTTTGGCTGCATGCGCAATTAGCCTCATGGACGAATTAGAGATAGACTCCAAGGTAGATAAGTGGGAGGCCACTTTTTTCTGGGACCCCCTCAGCTACTGCTCCTGCTAGGGTATCTGACAGCTCCTTGACCAGATCCTTCTGGAGCCTAGTAAAATGTGCCAAAAGTTCAAGGACCTAATGATATAGGTCGATGATGCATAAACCCGCTTCCCAAATCTGTCCATCTCCCTTGACTCCTGGTTAGGGGGATGCACAGTGAAACTTTCCTCAGCCAGTTCCTTTTAAGTGGTAGCCGCTAGCACCATGGTATCTACTGCTAATCCTTTTGCCCAGTACTGACGATCTTCGGGAGTGGAAAGTATTTTATCTGGTCTCCGGGGAATCGGTTCTGTGGCATCAGGAGCCTTCCAAGCCTGCTGAACAATCAATTTAATGAGATTGTCAGTGGGAGGGGTCACCCAGAAAGTAGATGGGTGAGATCCAAAGGCTTCCAAGTAGATGACTCTTCAGAGGTAGGGTTTTTGGGATTCCAGTCACCCCTGTGTTTAAGGATCTCCAGAATTTTTCCAAATGAGATGTCTTCCAGGGGTTGAAATCTGTGTCCTTGGTGATGGACTGTTTCAGGGGAGTCCAGATGTTTCCTCTTATACAATTTCTTCCGAGGGGGCTGTTCAGTGGAAATATCTGAAGAGGACTCGGAAGAGGGGTGACCCTTGGTCAGTATGTCTTGCATCCTTGTAGCTCACTGCCTGGGTACAGAGGATGGGGGTAGCTCCAGGTAAGTCGGGGTCAAGGGGTGAGACTCCAGTAACACAGGAGCCACCTAGGAAGAGGAGGTGGCCAAAACCCTCTCCATAGGATGGAAGGTAGGCCCCCCTGAGGAGGGATGGGAGTCCGGAATTGAGACAGACAAACTCAGAACCGGGGTCACATTCCACCCCAAGAGACCCATCCACAAAGCCAGAGCTGAAGAAGGGTCTGTAGCCAGCACAGACTGAAGTGATAAGGTCAGCTCCAAATAAAAAAACAGGAGTCAACTCAAACCCTCCAGACCCAACAGTGGAGGCCTGATCCTGGGGACCCATCGGTTCAACAGCACCGAGAGAGCCTGAGCCATGCCTGGAACCAATGACAAGGAAGTTATCAGTGCTGAGGCCTTAGGAGTCTGTGTGGTTGGAGTCAACAGCTCTGAAGCCTGCAAAGAGGTCAGAGGAGGAGTATATGTGGGGGTACTGAGAGAGAATTCCTCTGCCCCAGGAGGGGGAGGGGACTGAGATGATAGGTGAAGACTCCTAGCTGTCAGAAACTTAGCCACCAACCTCACTATATCAACTTCAGAAAGACTCCTGGTGGAGTGAATGGACAATTCCGAGGCAGATTCAGGTCTTTCTATAAAAGGGATAGGAAGTTGACCCAGAAAGGGGTTGATCAATGGGGAATATGGAACCCTGGGTGCAAAGAAAGATTCTGTCTTCGATACCGGGGCAGAAGGTAAGAGCTGCGGGGGTGCAGGAGATGTCAGTGCTGACGTGGTAACTAAAATAGTCAGTGCCGACGTAGGAGTCATCACTGGGTTGGTGTCATGGCTGGTGTCAATGGCACTGACATAGACATCAGTGCTGAGGATTCGGAGCATTCTGAAATTTTTGGAACCTTAAATTTCGGTTCTGAAGTGGAACCAGCTGAAGGGTGTTTGTTTTTCAGATGTCGGTGCCGATGGAGAGGTCAGCACTGAACAAGCATATTTTGCGCCAGAGGCCTGATGAGACTGGTCGGCTTTGGACAATACTTCCTCAAAAGGGGCCTCAAGAAGCCCTTTAAGGATTAATTTATTATTATGTTCTACCAGGGCTCTTTTACTGAAGCCCTGGCAGGTAGAGCACTCTAGATCAAGATGAGAAACACCCAAGCAATATACACATTTGTCATGACCATCTGAGTTCAGCATTTTTCTGCCACAGTCTTGACTCTGTTTAAACCCAGTGGTTGATTTCCATTTATCTGTCATAACCAGAAAGGAATCAAGAAACACACAATCACTCAGTCACAAAATAGAGAAGAGTCCTACTAATGATGGTAAGAGAGATTACCAACGGTAAAGGAAAGAGAAGCGAGGGCAAACTACCAACTATAATGGGTAAGAAGTAACTGAAGGTACGGGTTAAAGAAAACGAACAGTGACTAAGAGAAAAGGGTAGACAAGGTTCAAATATTAAGTAAGATATAAAGTTAGAATAAGGTTAGAAAAAAAATGTAATAAAACTGTAAAATGTACTTAGCTGTGAGAGAGAGTCAGCTGACGTGTCTTTTCTATAAGAGTGACAAACAAGATCTGAGGTAATGTAGGGAGGGAGGGGCATTATGGAATATTTTAGAAGGGCCATCTGCAAACATACCAAAAGACGTTTCGATAATAGATGCACAGTTATGTCTGATGGTTCCAACTTAGGACATGATTCAAATGTGCATAACATATCATCTATTCTTTTATCTCCAGCAGAAGTCGAATTGTTAAATAAAGGTTTAAATTATGTACTTACTTTTTCTGTTTCAGAAGAGACTTTTGTTAAAGATGTTGTTGCCTTTTGTAGAAAGTTGAGTCTAAAATTGTTTTTTGTTAACAAGAACACAATCATGGGTAGTGAATTTAAATTCAAAAATTCAAATTTTGTGCCTCCCACGAATAACTATGTAGCAGCTTTCCAACAAAGTACAAGTAAAGAATTGCATTTTAATTTTAAATATGACATTGGTCCCTGTAATAATTTATCCAGTTCCCAACAACAGGCTTTAAAAGATCTTAAAGCAAATAATCATATTGTTATAAATGATGCGGATAAAGGTGGAGTGGTTGTAGTTTTGGACTGGACTAAATATCTAATGAAAGCATATAAGCATTTGTCAGATCATCATTTTTTTTTCAGAAAATGGTATTCGATCCTACATCAAAGTTCAAATTAGATATAGATGTTTTTTTAAGATTGGCTTTTGAAAAGAGTATCATCTTTAAAGAAGTAATTTACCATTTTACGGTGCAGGATCCTAAATATCAGTATTTCTCTTTGCTTCCAAAAATACATAAAGATTTGAATAGTCCCCCTGGCAGACACATAGTATCTGGTCATGTGCCCTTAACTGAACCATTGGCAGCGTTTTTGACTCAATACTTATGCCCGCTGTTGAGTGGAGTCTCTTCATTCATTCAAGATACTACACAGTTTCTAAATATAGTATGGGAGTCATAGTTAGAAACAGAATGGTACATGTGTACACTTGATGTTACAGCCTTATATACAAATAGTTCACACTGGGCTGGACTTATGGCTTTAGAATATTGGTTAAATCGGATTCCTTTGTATAGTCCAGGATTCAGTACTTTCCTTTTATGTTCAGCAGAACATGTACTCACTAAAAATGTCTTTTATTTTAAAGATGAATGTTTCCTACAGCTCAAGGGTATAGCCATGGGGGCATCTTTTGTCCCCAGCTACACTGATCTGTTTATGGGTTTCTTGGAAGACCAGATTGTCTATAACAATAACCATAATATCTTTTTAGAAGCCATTGACTTTTGGAGGAGATACCCGGATGATTGCTGGATGGTTTGGAAATTTGACCCTGAATATTTGTATGAATTCTTAATGAAAATAAGTGGGGGATACAATTCAGTATAAAATTTGATTTGCAGAAAATTGCTGTTTTGGATATACTGGTTTCTAAACATAATGATGGTACTTTATCTACCACAGTATTTAGAAAACATTCTCAGTTGAATCCCATCTTAGATGCTACAATCTGCCATCCTGGACAAATCATCAAAAATATACCAAAGTCACAATTTTTGAGAATTCGTAGAATATGTTTCTTCTCAGGAGGAATTGATACAACAAGAATCAGACCTCTTATAAAAGATTTTGTGACGGGGGATATAAATATGGTGACATAAAGGCTATACATGATTTTGTCAAAAACATTGACAGATCACAGTTCATAGGTTCATAAGTGTGTACTAGGCTAATGGCCCTAGGGCCTTTACAAGCCTAGCCCATAGTATTACCCTGGCATCGTGCCACCTGACCTTATTTCACAGTGCCTCTGTCGAGTAAAGCCACTGGAGTTATCCCTGGGGTGAATTTTCTATTTCCCATCCAGTCATCAAGATTTCTCTTGAAGAGGGCCAGTGAGGTGCTCTGCTTAACATGTATGGAAAGTCTATTCCATAGCATGGGCAGTCTCTGGGTTATGAACCTGTCCCTCCAGCATGTTCTGTTGGTTGTGGTAATGAGGTTGAGGTCTCTGAAGCATATGGTGCAGAGGGATTGGGATTTCTTTAGATGTAGCATTTCTAACAGAGCTGGGTCAGACATGGCTTTATAAGTCAAGCAGAGATCGCTTCTAAGTAGGCGATATGAGACAGAGAATAGTTGGAGTTTTTTTAGAGTGTCCATATAGGACAAATGTTTAAGGCCTAGGATCCTCTTTGTGAGGTACTTTTGCGGCTTCTCCAGTTGTTGCAGGTGTTTAGTGAGGTACATTCCAAATGGTGCATTGTACTCAATGAGTGGCCTAGTGATGGAAGAGTAGAGGGAAACAATGACCTCTTTCTTCCTGGATGCAAAACCCTTAGTAATGAGATGTGCCACATAGAAGGACTTTCTGACCACAGTGGCAATGTGGTGGTCAAAAGAGAGGTTGCTGTCAACCTTTGTTCCCAGATCTCTTATAAAGCCTTCTGTGTTCAGTGGACTACCATCAATGTAGTAATTCATGGGAAATGGGTTTTTCCCAAAGGGGATGACAACACATTTTTTGGCATTGAGCTTAAGGCCATGGTTCTGACACCAGTCATTGGTCTCAATGAGGCCTTTCTGTAGAATGTCAACATCACTCGGGGAGTTAATAATAGCTCCCAACTTCTAATCGTCTGCGAACTTTGTGGTCCAGAGTCCCTTCATGTTGGCCTGGACTGCAGAGAAGTAGATACCAAACAAGAGAGAACCCAGAACCGAACCCTGGTCGGCAGTCTGACTTGGAGTCAGCTACTTTCACACTGTGGGTTCTATCTGTGAGCCAGTTTGCAACCCACCTACAGTATGTCACTAAAAAAGTTCAAGATGATAAAATACGTTTAATAACTACTATGGGTATGATAAACAAATACTGGGACATTTTGTTATCGGATAACAAATTATCTGGAATTATTTCCCCATGATGTTTTTTCTCATATAGACAAGGCAAAACCAGAGGAAACCATTTTAACCATTATCAAATTAGGTTTTTAAGTATGACATTGGAACACAATAAACAATGGAAGGTAGATTATTAGTGGGTTGTCAAACTTGAGGTCATTGTTTTGCACGCCACAAGGTTATGAAAACTAAACAATTCACTTGTAACACTGCATGTGTTTTTGATATTTATAGTTTCAGCACTTGTAGTTCAGAATGGTTAATTTATTTAGTGACATGCACTTGTTCTGCTTTTTATGTTGGCCAAACCTCAAGACAATTTAAAACTCATAAATATGAACATCTAAGTGACATCAGAAATCATAAGGTTTCCAGTTGCCTTATATAAACACACAGTTAAACATCCTAATGCTAGGTTTTATTTTACTACAATAGACAGAATTTGTTTTCATAAACAAAATAAATCTGGATGGCATGAGATATTGAATAATAAAGAACATGCTTGGATTATTAGACTGGGGGCACTATTTTCTCCCAGACTTAAGGTTGTTTTATAATTTATTTAAATGGAGGCGGGGTATAGTTAATTGAATTTGCTATTTAAACATGTGATGTTTTATTATATTTACACAATGAAGAAGCCAAAGTTCTGCCGAATTCGGTCTGTGGTTCTTACAATAAATTAAATATTTGCTGACATATTCTGCTGGCCATTTGTCTTTTTAGAATCATATCTGACCCATGATCCTACCCTCCACATCTAATTGTCTTTGTAGAATACCGTTTCTACAGTCAGAAATGTGGGCTTATTAATAAGACAGAAGATCATACATGCTATTCAAATTAAGCTGCGTAAGAAACAGAACCACAGTGTGCTACTACATAAACAGTGTAGTGAGTATGGTGTACTTGCTTTGTAATTTAACACACACTGGTGGGCCATTGGCACTTAATGCATTTTTTAATCATTTTTTGGCCCCATGTTCCCTGTGATCATCAACCCCCCCTAGTCTTTATTGTCACATTCATCTTTCCTACCCCCAGTCCCCTAGAACAGCAAGAAAAGGATGCAAGAGCTGAGACTATGTCTGTCATCCAGCTGGCTGGTAAGTGCGATACAATGCCTGCTATCCTGGGCATTTATGAATGTGTGCTTCTATACACCAATACCCCCAGTTAGAGTGTGAGCCCTCTTTGACAGCCTTGTGCTCATCCTATGTCCAATTGCAAGAACTGTAATCCTGGGCTTTCCTTAAAAGTTATGCTCCTGTGATGGGTCTCTGCCAACAACCTTCACAGCCCAGAATGCATGAGATGGCATTGGTTGCCCACTGATGTCCCTGTCCATGTAACTTCTCTAGTACCTAGGCAGGTATTTTAAGCAACTGTGCATTTTGCTGAGACCAGATCAACTGACAAACATTTTTAATGGATGTACATAACCTGCCCTGAGGAGGTGTGATCTTGGTGTACATTATATTAAATGGGTAGGGGAACAAAAACTTTTGTATGAAGGGGCATGCCTCTCACTTTACCTAGGGCAGAAAAACTGCACCTTTTGTTCACTGAATTTTGGTGAAAGGCTCCACAGATCCAGCAGATGTTGATGAAATGAGTCTGCTATGAATTATTGATGGCTTGCTGCCGGACACTGAAAACTTTAACTACACTGTCACACCATCCTAACTGATTTCTACAAAGGCGGATTGTTTGATTTTAAAGCAATTTTGCAAGGGTTTTTGCCACTGAAACTCTCAAAGTTGTGTTCTGTCTCCACAGCCTCACAATAGAATTATATACCACTAGGGTTGCACCAGCCTGGAGAAAATGACAGTAATATATTTGCCTTTTCTCCAAGTTGATGTGATGCAGGAGGTAGCTTAATTACAGATCAACGAATACAAAGAGCCCAATGAGATAAAACAGCCATAACTGGTAACTAAAATAAAGACAAAAAGAACACTTTAGCCTGATGAAGTCTTTAAATTTTTAAGGAAAAAAGTACTCACTCTGTTTTTAATAAACTGTTTTCCATATGTCCTGAAAGGCCATTTTTTTGTTTTTATTTATTTATCAAGGCTGTAGGAGCAGACTCCAAACTTTAACAGTCCAGTGGGTTGCATCTATAATATGAGTTCATATGTCTACTGTGCCAACATATCAGGTAGGTGGTAACCTGGTCAGTAGTATATCAGTCAGTAAGCCAAAGTAAAATACCACATTCCTAGTCAAAGCTGGTCTGTCCCCTAGGACATACTGAGGTAAAAACTTTTATGCAGTAGAGCTGACTTTCTTGGGCATGAGATTTTCCTCTGGTTAACTTTTTATCTATAAAAATCATTATAATATCTTTGTTTTCAGTTTTTTTCTTTTTTTTGGTGCTGAACCAGCATATCATTTATGTTTTCATATTTTGAGTATGCCAAATAGTTTTAAGTAATCCAGCTAGTGTTTGTTTTATTCCTACAACATCATTTTAATGTAACAGTGAAGCATGTAGCACTGTGCTTCTTTGAAATGAAATATGTGTATTTTTATTGCATTCTGTAACTTAGTCTGTTGCAGTCACATGACTGCATTTCTTTGATTCCTGACTACAGTACAGAGAATGATAAATTCAAATGTTCTGGGTGGGCGGGTGGATCACTAGGCTACCTGGTCTCTTTGTAGTTTTTTTTCCTCAAAATTTTTTTTTATTTTTCGAATACATTTGAATGAATTACATAACATCTTAAATAACTATGTACACTATTTACATTAGCCTGACACTATAACAGATCTTAATGTATACAGTTACTTTAGAAGTATGTCTAATCCATTATCAGAGTGCTTGATCAATTATTGTATAGTGTCAATCAACGATAAGACTTTTCCCGAAGGGTAGTTGATAAATGTCTTTGGATAAGTTCTTAGTTCTTTCATTTTAATTTCCAATAATGCTATGGTCTTCAGTAGGCTGTAGACGTTTTCCAAAGTTGGTATTGTATTTGTATTCCATCTTCTTGTTATAGACTTCCTTAAAATTGCAAGTATAGTCCATACTAGATACATATTTGACCTATTCAAATGAGGACCTTCGTTCACATTTAATAATACAAGAGCTTTAGTTAAATAAAATGATTAATTAAATAAAGCTTGTAGGAAGTTATTAATACCATTCCAAAATGGCTTAATTTTAACACAATCAAAGAAAATGTGGTTCCAATCTGCATTGTGTACTTGCTCACATCTCCAACATATTTCTTTTACGGAAGAACTAATTTTACTGATTTTGTCTGGGGTTAAGAATGCTCTGTGCAGGCATTTCCAATTAAAAACTTTCCAGTATTGTGTAAAGGATGTATATTTTATTGATAATATGATATTTGTTTTAATATCTTCAGTTAACTGTGTTTAGTGTCCTTTTGTTATATATTTCCAATATGAGGTTTTGGGTGTTGTTTTATAGTTTATCAATATTTTGTAAAATTTTGGAATACCGTTTCCCATGTCAAAGTCATTATATATGATTTCATATATGTATTTCGTAAATTTAGGTATTTCTTTAAATGAAGAATTGTTAATTATTCTACTTAAATCTTGCGAATATGACAGAATACATTGTAAAGTTAGTCAGTCCTGTTGTGGAATTTTGTATGATGTTTTTATTACATGCATATCTAAAATTTTTAGTTCTTTGATACATTGGAGCCAACAAACAAATCCTCTATATATTTTATATGGAAGGTTCTTTGTGACTATAAATGGTGTTAAAAAATCAAACCAGATTTTTAAATCTATATTTGCATTAATAATTTTCCTAAATGAGTCAGTGTAATAATTAATCATACGAGTTTTAGTGGGTTTAGTTATGATATATTGCATACTAATACATAATATGTGCCATGGCAAATTGTTTTTATCTGTTATTTATTTATTTTTTTTGTAAATCAAATTCATTTATTGATATTACAGTTAGTAATTCTTTCCAATTTGCGGAGTAATTTTGACTTATCCAATCTGAGATTGTTTTAGATATTGATGCTTTTATATATGTTTCTATATCAGGAACGTTTAATCCTCCCTGTTTCCATGGTCTGATATGATGTATTAAAGCTATTCTGTTTATTTTGGGAAACCATAAAACTTTTATTAGGCATGAATTTATTTTTTTAAGTGGATTCCTTTCTGGTAACAGTTGCATTGCCAAAGCTATATATAGGATCTTGGGTAGTAAAACCATTTTTATTAACTGTAGTCTATTTTCAAATGTTAATATTATTTTGTTCCATTTTTTTCACAGAGATTTTAATTGTATTGATGATATTATTGTAGTTTTTTGAGACTAATTCATTATTATCCTTGCATAACTCCATTCCTAGATATTTTAAAGTAGATTCTGGTTTCCCTATGATGTGAGCCCCTTAGTTTGCAGTTCTTTTTTATTTAAAAATAAAGATTTTGATTTTATTTATTGAAATGGAGTCCTGAAGTCATGTGAAATTTGTCAATTAATATATCTAATTCTTCTAATATCTCTTTTGTATTAGATAATGTTAGTAATATGTCATCAGCAAATAACATTACTTTAGAATTGTATTGTTCATAAACATCTATTCCTTTGATTTTTATATTATTATGAATTGAATCTGCCAATATTTCTTTTTTTTTTTTTCAATAATCCGTCTTTTATTGTTTTTCAGTTACATAACTACACACTATAAATATATACAATATATACATGATTGCTTCCAAAAGTTACATAAGCATTATATATTAATACAAATTATTAAAAAAGAAATACAACATGAAAAAGTCAACAGTCTGTATTATTTTTACGATCTATGTCAAATCTGAGATTGAATCAGTCTTATAAATATGTGTCCTGAGTAATAGTGGATAAGAACCCCTAGGCCAATACAATATTGAAGATTTGCTCCCATATTTTTATATTATTTATGCTTTTCTTATGGTCATTGATTAACAATTTATGCGCTAATATGTGTGTGATTGCTAATATTCTAAAATTTTCCCAAGATGTCTGAGTCGGGTTCAACCAGTTTGAAGCTATGTATAGTTTCATCAATAAACAAATATTCATGATTATGATCTTTTTTGATTTATCTAAGTTATCTGGAGGAATATGTAGGATCATAAATTCCCAAGGGAGTGTTGAATTCTGGTATCCCATTTTCTGTAATTGAAGTTTTAATGAATTCCAAAGTTTAAAAATGCATTTGCAACTCCAAAACATGTGAAACAAGTCAGCTGTCTGGTCTGTACAATATGGACATTTAGGCGAGTTCTTTGAGTCAAAATTATGAAGAATAAGACTGGTATAGTAGGCATTGTTAAATATCATCAATTGTGTGAATAGTAATTTCTGAAGGGACACAGACTTTAATGTTAGATTAAATGCTTCCAAGATCTTGCTGTCGTCAACTAATATTAATTTTTCCCTCCAATAATTCGATAAGAGAATATGTTTATTGTATTTCATCTCTTTTATCAGTTTATATGAAGTAGTTATATATTTTTTATCTTGTATCAGAGCTTCCCACAGATTACGACATATATTTATTTTCTCTTCATTAAAATCAAAGTTATTAAAATAATTTATAGCCAGATCTTTAAGTTGTCTCATGATAATTAGATAGGAAATAGGAAGACTTTTCTCTTTTAAAATATCATGAACTGATACCCAAAGAAAGGGGTAGAGATCCAATACAATTAAATCCTTTATTAGGGGGAATTTTTGCAAGTCTATCAACTTATTCCCAATTACTAAATTTGGGTTCTTATGAAATGGTTGAAACACCATCATATATTTTAGTAGGTTTAATGAGGTAAAAAGATTTTGAATTGAAGTTACATAACTTTTAATATGTTCCATTAAGTCATATTTACTGAGTGTTCCTCTATTCAGAAAGGGTAGAGCTTTACAGTTAATTCCCACTTTAGTTACATGTCTGTAGGTTAAGACCAGCCATTTTGGCGCCCATTTCAGACTGCCTCTATCAAAGTGAATCACCCTTAAGATTCTGTTGGCATTAATTATCAAGTAATAAGTTTCAAAATCTGGTAAATCTAAACCTCCTCTACTCTTTGGAGCCATCAGTTTCTCATATGTTATCCTCGTTTTCCTAGGTTCCCAAAGAAATCTCCCTAGTCCTATATGAAGCTGTTTAAAAAATTTCCTCGTGATTCTAAGTTGTGTAGCTCTAAGTATATATAATATTCTGGGAAGAACATTCATTTTGATAATTGCAGTTCTTGCCATCATTGGTAGTTTCAGTTTACTCCATCTTTTCAAATCCAATGTTATCTGATCCCAAGTTGACTTAACATTGTTTATAAAAAAATCTTTATTATCAGTTGAAAATACAATACCCAGATATTTTGTTTTTTCTTCCGTCACTACTTGTCCTATCAATGGTAGCAATGAAAAAGTGTAGGAGTCTTTAATGGGAATATTTTGGATTTCTTAAAATTCAGTTTATAATTAGAGATTTTCTCAAAGTCTTCTATTGCTTTTAATATTTTCTCGGTGTCTGACACTGGTGTGGTACAATATATATTTAAATCGCTCTGAAAGCAGCCATATTTATTTTCATACCATATAGTGTTGGAGGACTGTAAAAAACATTTTGTTTAATGTGTAAAAATAATGGTTCCAAATAAAGATTAAACAAAATAGGAGATAATGGGCACCCTTGTCGGGTACCATTTTTAATTTGTATTCTTTTAGAGCATTCTTGATTGATAAATATATTTGTATATGCGTTATTATATATTTTCCTTAATGTTAGAATGAAATCCGAAGGTAAATTAAAGTATGATAACATATCAAATAGGTATACCAAGTTAACTCTGTCAAATGTTTTCTGTGCGTCAAGAATCTGCCAATATTTCAATAGCCAGAGCAAATAAAATGGGTGACATGGGACATCCTTGTTTACTGCCTTTTGTTATATGTATAGATTCAGAGGTAAAAGGACCTAACTTGACATACACTAAATTATTTGTATACATATTCTTTAGGAGATGAACAATGGATGCAGGAAATTCAAATAGCATAAGGATTTTGAATAAATAGTCCCAATTTAGGGAATCTAGGCCTTTCTCTATATCTAAGCCAATTATGCGTGTTTCTTTATTTTCTTTATTAACATAATCTATAAGAGAAATTATCCTTTTAATATTGTCATGTGTGTGTCTATGATATATAAATCCAGTTTGATCATTATTTATTGTTTTGGATAGTGGTATTTTCATTCTGCTAGTTAATATCGACATAAATATCTTATAGTCATTATTTAATAAAGATATGGGTCTATATGAAGTACAGAGGTTTGGGGATTTATTTTCATTTAGGATTAGTGTGATTAAGGAATATCTCCAAGAGGATGGTATTAAAGCTTGTGACTGTATTTCTAATAGAGTTTTATGGAAGAGGGATAGTATCTTTGAAGGAAAACATTTATATATTTCCATAATTATGCCATCTATACCTAGAGCTTTATTATTTTTTCCCACTTTTATTGTATCTGTAATTTCTTTGTAGGATATGGGTGCTTGCAGATCTAGTTTTATTTTTTCTGTTTTTTTTTATATTAGAACATTTTTCATCTAGATTTAATTGATCAATATGTATATTTTCATTTTGGAAATGTTACATATAGTGATTTCTATAGGCATCAAGAAGTCACCTATATCCGAGACATTTTCCCTTTTCTTTTCATGGAAGATACTTTTAATGTTATTAGCTTTTGATTGTATTTTGATTCTTGTGGATAAATTATGTAGATATTTGTGAGAAGTGGCTAAGGTATTAATTTTTAGTTTTTCTAACGCTAAACTAGTTTTATGTGTTAGAATTTCATTGTATTTATTGTTTAATACTTCTACTTTCTTTTTCATCTCCAAATGGCTTACAAGTGGCTTACAAGTGGCTTACAAATGGCTTACAAATAATACAAGAAAACTAATCTGTAGTAGGAATAAAGCCTGGACCAAATGGCTAACCACTAAAAACTCTTTAGATCATCTTAACTTTAAACAAAAAAGAAATATGACAAAGCTAGCTATCTTAGAAGATAAGAAGAGCTTTTATACCCAACTTCAGCAATCCTCCCACCACCAACCACATAAATTTTGGAAATCTATTAACACACTACTATCCCCTGGCAAAGTTGCAACACCTAATCCACTAGGCTCCAACCCAGACTCCCCCCTACAAACAGCAAATGCATTCAATACTTTCTTTACTTCAGCAATACTTAAACTAGCTAACCAACTAAGCCCTGACACCTCTACACTAGCTAACCCAAGCTGCACTCCTCCACCATTTCAACTCAAACCCATACCTACCTCCTATATTCTTTACTTACTTCAAAAACTTAAACCTTTAACCCCCTCAGCTGACAAATTACCAGCTGAATACCTTCAGCTAGGTGCAAATGCTATAGCCTACCCTGTCTCTATACTAATTAGTAGGACCTTAAAAGAAAGTACTATACCTTCAGTCTGGAAAATCTCTTACATCATCCCTCTTTTTAAAGGGGGTGACTCGTTGTCTTATTCCAACTACCGCCCCATAGCGCTGCTATCTCCTATTGCAATAATTATGGAGAAATGCATCCACAAACAGTTGCTTAATCACCTCCTACATAATAATCTCCTTGCTAGTTGCCAACATGGCTTTCGTCCATTCCATAGCACCACCACAGCCTTATTATCCTTTATTGACTCCATTAATACAAACCGCAATAATAATATTCTTTCTTCTGCATTTTTCGTAGACCTGTCAAAAGCCTTTGACATGGTCAATCACCAACTCCTCTTACATCGTTTAAAATCTCTCTCACTTGACAATCCTGCCTTAAACTGGTTTACGTCGTATCTCCACAATCGGAAACAAGCTGTTTTATGGGACAACCATCTTTCTGAACTTCTCCCTACCACTATTGGGGTCCCACAGGGCTCCATCTTAGGTCCTCTGCTTTTTTCCATTTTTATTAACGACCTGTATCTTGCCACCCCTCTTACTACTTGTATTCAATATGCTGATGACACCACCATTATTTGCTCTGCCAACAACCAAGCTGACCTCCACTTCCTTACACAAAAAACTTTCACCACTATAGAGAAATGGTTCTCTAATTACTGTCTCCTCCTCAACCCTAAGAAAACCAAGCTCCTCCTCTTTGCACCCACGCACATGTCTCCCTCTATTAACTTCACACTTACTTCTAACAATGGCACCCTTATCACTCCAGACCATACAACCAAACTCTTGGGTGTTACTATTGATAACCTACTAAAATTTGACTTTCATATTAACTCTATCATAAAAACAACAAACAGAAAACTAGGTTCTCTACAGAATCAAATCTTTCCTAACTCCTGAAGCTAGAACAACCATAGCTCGAACCCATTTAATCTCCACCCTATTATACGCTTCTCCCATTTATACTAATCTTTCAAAATATAACCTCAATAAACTTACATCAGCATACAACAACATTGCCAGATTTGCCACTGCCTCTCCATATAAAACGCATCATTGCCTGAACCTCCTAAAACTAGGGTGGCTGGAGTTACCCCACCTAATTCAATACTATCAACTTACAATTACCCACAAAGCTCTTCACCACCCTGAGAATACTCCTATGTTCTCTACCCTAATAAAACCCTATAACAACCTGAAAAACATACGCTCTTCTAATAAAATACTGATTCAAACTTCTCTATCAAAGAACACTGCAGGTGACTCCACATTCTCCAACTCAGTTGGCAAAATATGGAATAAACTTCCTCAAGACCTTACAGACCTAACTTCAATTCCACTATTTAAAACTAAACTGAAACACTTCCTAACCAACCACAGGATATGCTCTTGCATTAACCCTAGCTGACCTTTTTACTTCCTCCCCTCTCCTGCCACCTCTCCTCTTTATCTCTACTCTATTACTTCACACTTTCCCTTTGTGTTGGGTAACTATTCTCTCCTACTAAAATTGACTTTAAGTAAATTTCTTTTGTTAAACTTATCAATAATATAACTATTTCTGTTACATACTATGTTTACCTGAACTTACTTACCTGCTATGTCTTTGTCTGTACACCGGTTCCTGAACATCCTGTAATTGAGGTTGGTTTGCTTTGTTTAGTATTGTAAATTTTTGTATTTCTTACTTGTAATGTAGTAGATAGCGGAGCTTTTCTCCCCGGGCCTCCACTAAAAATGGACATGTATCCAGTTGGACTAGCCCGGTTAACAAATGCAAAATAAAAATAAATAAATAAATAAAATAAAAATGATTTTGATTTTTTTCAGCTTTTACTGACAAAAGTTTGGATTGCAGAGCTAAGAATTCAGAATCCTATTCTCTTGACATTTTTTATACCAAGTTAGGGATCTGAAGTAGTTTACTTAATTTGCTCTTCAACCTGTGGGTCCTCGGATCCATATCGGATTCGACATGACCGCATTTTCCAGCTATGGCTCCGAGCTTCATGCTCCTCCCCTTACCCATAATGCCCCTGTCTCCCTTCTCCCCCTAGTTCTCGTTTGTCGCCTGAGAGGAAGCAGCATGGTCCAAGCACCATTGTGGTATTGTTGCAGTTTAAAGAGTAAAATTTAACTTTTTGGACTTTTCTAACTATCCTTTTCACTCCTAACCTTTTCTATACCTTCACGGGGTTCTTTGTAGGTTGTTTCTTGTAGGCTTTTCTATCTTCCTTCCCACTTCTCTTTCCTCGTGGTAGTGTGTGTGTGTGTGTGTGTGTGTGTGTGTGTGTGTGTGTGTGTGTGTGTGTGTGTGTGTGTGTGTGTGTGTGTTTAATTTGAACCAGCTAAGGCATGGCTTATGCCCTGAAGCCTGGCTTCAAAAGATGCACAGAGTGTGGCCACAAGCTTTCCCCAGCAGATGGCCACACTCTATGTGTGGTTTGTTTGGGGGTGGCTCACCTCCAGTCCCCCTGACCTATATGCGCTGGGTTTAACCCCAGAGCACTTAAGGACAGGGGGGGACAAACTGATTTTCAAGGGCCAGTTGCCCTCCACATCTGGGGTGGATGTCCCATTTTCTCCCACTAAGAAAGCAGCAGCTGCTACTTCTTCTTCCCCTTCCTTGGCCTCTGGGATTCACCCTCCCAACAAGAGGCTTGGGGAAGGGGATAAGGTCAAGAAGGACCAGCCTTGCAAGCACTCCCCCTGACTACTTGTCAGAGGCCGGCCCCCTGCCGAAGGCTAAGCCTGTTTCCAGATCTGTTTAAGTTTGGCTCAGGTCCCTGAGGTTCTCCCCTGAGTCCGAGGTTCTAGTTAGCTGGTCACCCATATGCCTTCTCCCCACCAGCTCTCCCGGCCCACTTCGGCAGCATCCTCCCACTCTACCTGGAGTCTATCTGAAGCAAAGATGGACAAGATGATGCAGAGATTTATCTGCTCTCAAATCCAGATGGGGTCTTGCCAGGGCCTTCTCCCACCAGAGCGGGTGCCTTCCAAACAGTATTTAGACATCACTCCTTCTCCAAGCCGACCCGCGGTTTTGGAGCTGATGGATCCAAGGATGGTTAGAGTGGAGGGTTCAGCACTGATGGTACCTTGTACCTCGACACCAGCCAGTGCCCTGAGTGTGTCATATCTGACTAGGTTGGATCTGAGCTCTCGGAGCCATAGCCTTGGGGGTCAGATCCAAGGGGGTGCTGTCTGCTCCAAGCTTGTCAGAGAGAAGCATCTTCCTCAGTGTCTTGGCTCCTAGATGCTTGGCTGCAACTCCTTGGTCAGATCAGGGGGGAGCGGCTTCTACTAGTTCAGTCCAGGAGGTCTGTTCCCACTCTGCATTTGATGTGGTGGAGGGGGTTCTTGCAGGGTTGAGGCCTCTCACTATTTCATCTTCAGAGTCCGTCCAGACCTCCCTGGCTTTGAGTGCAGGTCCAACCATCTTGCCCTCTAAAGGACAGCCAGTAGCTGTAATGCCCCAGGACATTCCGGCCTTGGAACAACCTGCTTACAAGACCTCCCCAGAGAGTCCCCCTGAGGAGACCCTCTGCAAGCATACAAATAAAAGGAGGCATTTGGACTCTCCTCCAGAGTTCCTTACAGAAGACAAGGACCTGGATGAAGGGGAAGGTTACCCAAGCTCACCCCCCCCGAGGATGTCTCCTTTGGAGACATCATGGAGATCCTCCACCAAAGAGGGGGGTGGTCTGCCCCAAAACCAATCTCTGATGAGTTTGTGTTTCTGGAGGCATTTGGCTTGGGCCCATCTACATCTTAGGTGTCCCCTCCTGCCGATCCACTCATGGATTTGATAACATCTTGGGCATGGAAGGAGCTGGATACCATAGAGCCAATACCCAAGTACCCAGACAAGGTCTTAAGCCCTCCCGCAGAAAAATTACACTGGCACAAGGGGTCCCCTGTAGATGCTATGCTGGTAGCAGTGGCCACCAAGAAGGAACTCACCCAGGAGAGTTTCATGGTCCATCTGCCTGACCGAGAGTCAAGGATGTTGGATCTTCTGTGTGAGGGCGCTTAACTACATGGCACACGTTATTCAACTCCAGAGAGATCTGGTCAAGGAAGTCACGGAGTCGACCCCAAGGTCCATGTCAGCAGAGGACAGGAAGACGTTTGATGCATGAATGGACACCCTAAAATCTGTAGCCAACATGTCCATGCATTTGCTCTCCCATGCCATGGAGGGAGCCGCATAGCCATCAGGGTCAGGCATTGCCATCTGTTGCCATGCCTGGCTCCACTTATGTCAGTTCTCGGAGCCCTTCAGGGCGTCTTTTACCAGTGCCCCTTATGATGGTTCTTCCCTTTTTGGGAAGACAGTCAGAGAGACTTTGGTCCAGAGCGAGAAGGATGGGAAGACACTGTCTGCCATCGGGGTCCGCTTCTCACCACCTCAAAGGTTCTTTTCCAGGAACCAACGAGGCCAGAAGAAGATGTGATTCCGTAAGTCTCAGGCGATTTCCTGGGACGTTCAGGACTCATCATCCCCCAGTGGCAGAGGGGGATACGATAGATGCTGCCCTAGAGGCAGAGGGGGTCCTAGGAATTTTGGGTCCTGAGAACCTTTCTCGGATAAACCCGGACAGCAACTCTAAGGCTACACATCTTACACATTTTTCAGACCTAGTTACCAACAGCCAAAGCAGTGTTAAGAGCTTTAGGTTCTATGGCGGCCACGATAAATCTTGCCATGGCACGCCTTCATATGAGGGTACTGCAGTGGACTCTAGCGGTTCAGTGGTCACTGTTAGACCTCCCTTTGCCCTTTCCAGTGAGAATTTCAAAAGCGTGCAAGGACTCCCTTTGGTGGTGGATTCAGTCCCTGGATCTCCTCAAGGGTCGTCCTTTTCAACCTCCTTTACCCCAAACCACAGTGACCACGGATGTTTCCCTACTTGGGTGGGGGTGGCATTTCTCAGGAAAGACAGTCCAAGGCATGTGGTCCCCTTCCGAGACCTATTTGCACATCAGTGTTCTAGAGATGAGAGCAGTTCTTGCATTGCAGGCCCTTCATGCTCATCTTCCTCTGGTAACAATTGTACTTCAGACGGACAACATGTCAGTGGTCTGGTATATCAACAAACAAGGGGAATCAGATCTTATTCCTTATGTCAACAGGCCATGAGAGTGTGGGAAATGGTGATCTCCACTGGCCATTTTCTGGTGGCAATGGACATACCGAGATGACCCAACATCTTAGCGGACAGGCTCAGCAGATCTATCGTTATGCCTTACAAGTGGTCTCTGAAGCCTTCAGTAGTAGAACAGATGTTCCTAGAGTGGGGTCATCCTTGCTGTGATCTCTTTGCATCTCCTTCCAATGCGAAATGCAGTGAATTTTTTGCTATGAACCCCCCCCACCGGGGGAAGCCCCCAGAGATGCTCTGATTCATGCTTGGCCTCCCGGGCTTCTTTATGCATATCCTCCTGTTCCCCTTATGTCGAAGTTTCTGCAGAAATCTCGAAGGCTGAGGAGCACTGTGATCCTCATCGCCCCATTCTGGCCTCAACAGGTTTGGTTTCCCTTACTCAGGTCTCACTAGTTGTTCCACCATGGACTTTGGATCTGGTCCCGGATCTACTTTCACATTCCTTGGGGATTCCTCATCTAGATCTGGACAGTCTGAACCTCATTGCTTGACTGCTCTGGTTCCCATGATTCTTAGGACTACTGGTCTGTCATCTCCTGTTAAATCCATTCTGTTGGCGGCTCATAAGTTGTCCACCAGCAAAGTTTATTGCAGTAAATGGAAATGTTTTTCTATTTGGGCCATTCAGTGGTCTTTGGACCCTTTCACTGCACTGCTTTCAGTGGTTTTAGGTTTTATAGCTAACATTTTTCATCAATGCGCTAGTTCCTCAACGGTGAAAGTCCATCTAGTCGCCATGTCTAATTTTCATGTTGGGGTGGACATATCTTCATTGGCTTCTTCTAAACTTTGTAAAACCTTTCTCAAAGGTGCTTTTCTTCTCAGACCCCCGGTTATAGACCCCATTCCTCCATGGGACCGCACTTTGTTGTTGCAGGCATTGGTTTCTACTCCCTTTGAGCCTGCGGCATCTATGGCTCTACAGTTTTTGACCTGAAAAACTGCCTTCTTGGTTGCCATTACAAACACTAGAAGGGTGTCGGAGCTTCAAGCTCTTTCTATCAAAGTCCCTTACATGATCTTTCACAAAGATAGAGTGTCACTATGCACTAACCCGTCCTTCCTTCCCAAGGTAGCCTTGGAGGCCACTACTAATCAAATTATTAATTTACCAGTGGTGGTGCTGTGGTAGCGTTGTCTCCTCACAGTAAGACATTGTCCTGTTTGATTCTCAGCTAGAGCATCTTCTGTGTGGAGACATGTGTGAATGTGCGTACCTTGAAGGTTGTGCGTCAGGGCTGGCAACTCGGCATGTAAAAATCTACTGCCAATCATTAGCGGACCGGAGTTCCGCTGTGGTGACCCCTAACCGGGAAAAGCCGAAAGACACAACAGCAACAACAACAACCAGTATTTTTTCCAAACTACCAGAACAAAGGGGAATACAAATTACATTTACTGGATGTACACAGGCAGTTGAGGTTTTATTTGCACAGGGCTAAACCTTTCCGCAAGTCTGATCAACTTTTTGTGTCCTATGCCAAGCCCTTTTTAGCTAAGCCTGTCTCAAAAGTGAAGATTGCTCACTGGATTTCTCAATTCATTGGCCGGGGTTATTCAGATAGAGGTTTGTCTCTTCCAGAAAGAGTGAAGGCTCATTCAACCTGATCTATGGCTACGTCAGCAGCTTTTTGGTCTAGGGTCTCTTTGGATGCAATTTGTTCAGCTGCTACCTGGGTCTCATCTTACACCTTTATTTCTCATTATAAACTAGATTTGGTTTCTAGGAGTAGAGCATCCTTTGGTTCTGCAGTGGTCCGGAATATCCTTCCATGTGGGCCTCCCAAGAGTTAGGTAGCTGGGGACTCTGTCCCACAGGTTGAAGAGCAAATGAAGTAAACTACTTCAGATAAAGAAGTTAGGTACTCACCATAACATTCCATCTGAGTAGTTCTGCCTCATTTGTCTTCAACCATCCCCCCTCCTTCCCCCTAACCTTATCCTGTGAGATATGATATGTCCTTTGTACCAAACAATTATTGCTGGGATCTTTGGTTCTGTCAGGGCTAAAGTTCATTTGTGATGTTTGTGTTGAAGGATAAGGTGTTATTTGGTTGGGTATCTGTTACCTGTTAGGCAGCAAACTCGATCTGAAGGGAGACATGGGCATTATGGGTAAGGGGAGGAGCATGGAGCTTGGAGTCTTAGCTGGAAAATGCGGCTATGTCGGATCCAGTATGGATCCGAGGTCCCACAGCTTGAATACAAATGAAGTAGAACTACTCAAATGGAACGTTATGGTGAGTACATAACTTCTTTTTTTACCATATATGTAAGCTTTTAATGAGTCCCATATCATTATTTTATTTATCTCTGTGGTATAATTAATATCTAAGAAGAACTGAAATTCAGATAATAACCAGGATTTGAACTCTTTAATTTTAGTTATATATGCAAGAATTCTGAAGTTAAAGATTAACGTTTTGTACCCATTTTGAAGTTTTAGTCTCAATGAATTATGGTTTGAAAAGGGGCAGGGAGTGACTGAGAAATTAATGATTTTAGACTGTAAGTCATGGGCAGCAAATATTTTATCTATTATATTTTGGGTACTAAATCTGTGATTTTGATGGGAAAACAACAAAGATTTATCTTCTTTAAGTTTGAAAGTATCTACAAGATAAAATGATTCTACCCACTTGTTTAAAACTTTTGATACAGCAGATGTACGCAGCGGTCTTTTATTTGTAGTTTCAGAAATATCAAATATACAGTTAAAATCTCCTCCTAATATTAAGTTGCTTTTATAATTATTGGAAATGAAATCCAAGTGTTTTTTAACAGTTCCTGTTCCAATGCCTGGGAACCAGTATAGATTGGCTAGGGTCCATATTCTGTTATTTTATTTAACTATTACTAATGCCATAAGGTCTTCTTTATCTTCATACTTATAAATGATTTCTGGGTTAATCACATTTGTTTTCCATAAAATTGTTACCCCTTTTGTCTTTGTCTTATAAGTGGATTGCGCCAATATCATATATTCCTTAGGATTCCATTTGTAATTGTCATTTGTTTTGAAATGAGTTTCTTGAGGGAAGACAATTTGTGCTTTGTTCAGTTTTAAATATTTCAGTAGATTTGATCTCTTGTTAGGATTGTTTAAGCCATTGGTATTTAAAGATAATAAAGTTAAATCCATCTTAGGTTATTTAGACAGGTCTATATTGAAAGAATGAAAGATACAAAGTGTGAACGCTGAGATGAGCGCAAATGCCGCAATTCTAAAATATTATTTTGGGGGCCTGTGCCCCCCCACACCCCGCTAAATATATATTCCAACTCCGAGATCGCACTACAGTGAAGAAAGGGCAAATATTCCGATCTTCACTGTACTGCGATTAAAAAAACAAACTTCGAGTTGCGGCATTTTTGTTCATCTGAGCGTTCGCACTTTGTAACTTTCGTTCTTTCAATATTTAACCTATTTAGACTATGTATTTTTTATTTTATTGTGACTATTAAACATTTTCCTCTGATAACTATAAATTATATGTTTGAGCTTTTAAAGGAAATTATCAGTTTTATACCTTGAGTGTTTACTAATAAAATAATGTTTTGGTTAGGCATACTAAAAATGTTTTTGTGAAATAAATTTAAATTAATAAATGTTAACAAAACTATGATCCGCACTAGCCATGGAATGAAAATCATTCCTAATCTGATGGATAAACCAAAGTCCATCAGATTATCACTCATACCTTGACAATCCAGAACATCTGAGCTCCATAAATTGAATTATCATATGGAGAATATTTGTAATAGGAATAGGCAATATTTATATTATTGTGAACAGATATAGTACTATTGTAGATTAGACAGAATTTTAATACAATATAAATGTCTCCTTATTGTATAAGCAATTAATATTTACATGAAAGACAGATGACAAGCAATTCAATCATAGTAAAGTAGGATGTATCATATATAAAACCTCAGTAAAAGATTATAGCACACAGTTATTAAACATATTCACCCTTATTGATGAAGTCTTTCAAAATGTATCACTTAATATAAATATATGGTAATAATATTTATACCTGATGTTAAAATACAATGTATTTTACTGGATATATCAGAAGTTATATTTCATTGTTTGCCAGCATTTAAGTAATCACTTTGTTTGTTGCTAACTTACTTAAAGCATCAAGTTTGTTTTATGTGAACATTGATGAAAGTTAGTGCATTTTAATTATCAGTGCATCCCCCCCCCATTTCCTACACATAATGATTTTCATATCTGTCATTTCTTATTATAAAATGAGTGAAATTATAGGTTAAAACAACAAATTCACTTATTGTGATTAATGATTACAAGTTCCCTTTCCATATTCATAAATTGCCATTTTATGGCATATACTGAAAGTTTTTTAGATTTAAATGGCAAAATTCTATTTTGTATAATCAGCAAAGGTTAAACTGAGTGATTATTGTCAATTTAATACTATTTGTTCAGGATGTGATTGTTACATTCTGTGAAATTCCTAGTTCAGGCATCTAGTGTTTCCCTTGAACAACTTTGTCAGTTTGATGTCATGTATAAAACATTAGTTACCTTGGTAACAGCTTAAGTATTATGTATGGTCACAAAACCAATTCAAGTTAAAGCAATTAATATGACTTGTTATGCACATTTACATATATGAGAAAATCATCATGCTTCCCCTTGGTGTTCAATATAGAGTATGTCATTTATGACAAGTTAAAACAGTAGTGTTATTATACACAAGCCCATGCTATTAAACTGAGTGTCTATTGTCGATTTAATACTGTTTGTTCAGAATATGATTGTTACATTCTGTAACATTTCAAGTTCAGGCTTCTATTGTTTCTCTTGAACAACTTTGTCAGTTTAATGTCTTGTATAAAACATTAGTTACCTTGGTAACTGCTTAAGTATTATATATGGTCAAGATGGGTTACAAAAACTACAATTCAAGTTAAAGGAATTACATGACTTGTTATGCATATTTACTTATATAAGAAAATCATTATGCTTCCCCTTGATGTTCAGTGTAGTGTATGTCATTTATGTTAAGACAGTAGTGTTATTATACACAAGCCCATGTTATTAAATCCTGTCTTTAATACCTTAATTCAGCAGACTGCTTCATCTTATATGACGATTATATATTTTATGTCTATATTTACTAAAATCATACATTACATAACTGTGTTTTTTTTTTTTGCTGTTGCTTAGTTATTTGAGAGATCACAAGCTGTAATGCTTATTCTTATTATTAGCTCCTTCCAAGCATGTTTATACAGTCCATAGACTTTAAATTATGAGACCCTTCTAGTTTCTTATTTGTTATAAGTATATTTCCATCCTTACATACATACATATCAGTACTTCAAGCATGGGCAACAATGCCCATCCAGTTTTGCCAGAATACCATTCACTAGTTCATGTGGTGTGTTTCCAGGCCGTTCTTAAAATATCCAAACCAATATTTGTCCTGTTCCATTTTACCAGCCTGTTCCATGCAGTGGCCACTCTGCCAGTGAACCACTCAACACACCTTCCATTCCCACAGATATTTGCACAAAGGAAATCTGATGACTCTCTAGCACTTCCCGGCAACCCCAAACACCCCTAGAATCAGCTATCCCCATATGCTCAACATGTCCGAGCAAGCTCACCTCCCAGACCATTGCAAAGGGTACTGCCTGCACAAGACCAAGTGTTCTTAGTCTTTCACAATAACTCAGACTTCCACTCTTATGCAAGTGCTTAATGTGTTTGGACCAAAATAAATTTTAAATATAAAATTGCGCTTATTATTATTTTTTTTTTTATCAAGAATCAACTTAATGAGCTAAATAAAGGGTTGGGAGACCATCAATATGTGTACATGTGGTTTAAAACAGCCCTTTTATTTTATATATATATATATATATATATATATATATTTTTAAACCAAAAACTTCATTGCCGAGAATAATCTCGGAGGCTCCTCAGAGTCTGTAATCATTATTGTCACTCTGTCTCCTTTACCATAGCAACCTGGGAGCATCAGCTTCTGTTAGTGTGCCTGTGTACTGCATACCAGAGGCTCGTGATGTACCTGAAGCAAAGCTTCACTTCACTGCAGCTTCAAGCCTAAATTCCCTCCCTTTCAGTGAGGCAGCAGCCAGGAAAAGAACGGAGAGCAAACAGATAAAAAAACAGAACAAAACTTCCAACAAGCCGCCACAAGAGACATCACACTCATCCAGCCTTCCCACCTCTCACTCAGCAGATGTATAAACAAACTACTCTCTGCCAAAACATCCCAAATCACAGTTACATCCACCCCCTTACCCTGGATCCAGACCAAAACACCAAATGTCTCCTCCCAATACACAAGCATCAGCAAACCTCGATCACAAGCCACAACCCACAGCTTTCCGGAGACGGAAACAGCAACACACAACAGCTGCCAGACACTGCTGCATCCACACACACCATGTCAGGCTTAATCAAACAGCACTATTAACTATGTTTAGACAGAATAATAATCACATTTGTACTAGCTGCCAGACATGGCTGCATCCGTGAACACCATATTAAGATTGATCAAACAGCACTTGAAGCTTTGATAACGGCCATAATTGATATTAACTATGTTTAGATAGAATAATAATGACATTTGTACTAGCTGCCAGACACAGCTGCTTCCATGCACACCGTATCAGAATTGATCAAACAGCACTCGTAGGTGTGATACCTGTTGTAATTAATAATGTGAAATTGTTCAATCTCACCGTTTGTTCTTACACACGGGTTCGGAGCCGATCCTCGGCTCCGAGTCAGCCACATCACTAGCTCACATCTTCGAGAAAGCTCGTGGCACAGTAATATCCCACGATCCTCCGGTGCTAACCCTCAGATCTAGTTTGCCGCTAGCAGCAGATCGCATCGAGAGGCTCGGGCCAGTACAATTTTTACTGTTTTTTCTTGTTAAATATAGATATTTTTTATATTCTTATAATCTTTATCTTAATAATTGATAGTTTCATATATATAGTAGTTGTGTGAACTAGTTTAGGTAGTTTGTTACCTTTAAAATTATTAGTAAGGGCCTTAGGCCATTTTTTGTCTGTAAGAACTTACAGTATTTGAAAGAAAGTTAACTTTTTCTATTTTATTTTTTTTCTTTCAAAAATATATATACATATATCTCAGTGTGCTGTGGTGTGTTTTTTGTACATTTTTATATATATACTTATATCTCTGATATTGTAGTTAAAAATTTTTCTATATAATGCTGTCTCTTTTTTCTAGTAGAATGTCAGAAAAGACTAAGAGTGGATTTAAAAGGTGTCAGTGTGGACAGAAGATGTCCATTACTGACAACCATTCATCCTGCATCTGCTGTCTTGGCCCTCTCCACTTGCAGGAAGACTGTTCCATCTGTCATTCCTTTAGTGGGAGGGTCATGCTGGAAAGACGCAGGAAGTTGGTGGACAGAGGTTTAATCAAACCTGAGTTTCAAGAGGCCCTGGACAAGGCTGAACAGGTTTCGAAGTCTTCGAAGGGGTCGAGGTCTTCAAGAGTGTCGGAGCCCAAGTCATCGGCTCCAAGCACCTCTTTTCAAATTCGGACACCGGCTCCTATGACTTCGGTGCCGGGTGTCGAGACCTTATCTCTGCATGAGGCTCAGGTCTTGGAGCCGGTATCAGAGGTACCACCGTCTACTATCCTTCGCTCGGTGATGGCTTCGATCCCTTTGACCCGTTCTTCGAGGCCACTTTCCGACTCCGATGTGGACCGAGTGGTACAGAAGCTTATGGAGAACTCGGCTTTGTCAAAATTGCTCGAGGTTTCGTACCAGTTGGTTTCGAAACTCGAAGCTATTCCAGTTCCCTTGACACTTCCTCCTCCGAGACCCGTTGAGTCATCGGTGTTAGGAGTCGAAGAACCTATGATTGTAGAGCCCTCGGTGCCGAAGCCTCCAGTAGTGCTATCGGCTCCATTGACCTTGACTCCTTCGGAACCAGACGGAGAGTCTCGGAGCCAAACATCTTTCCTGGGTTATGGGGGGGGATAGTCGAACCGAGATTTCGGTTCCGACTCTTCCTCTCGGTGCCTCGGCTCAGATCAGTTCGGATCCATCCTCGGTGTCGGAGCCCATGGTTCCGATTCCGGAGAAACAACCTCCTTCTTCGGATCGGGTCGGATCTTCGGGTCGGGGCACCGGTGCCTTTGACATCATGAGGAAGGTCTTGTCGGATCAGACACTTACTTCATCGGCTTCTTTATCTCCTTCCCCAAAAGGTCCGCGTTCTGCTTCTGTGCCTTCGGTACCTACCAAGTGTCGAGACCCAATGCCTCAGAAGTCCCCACAGGGAGACTCTGGTTCCTCAGATGCATCCCCAGAAGCTCCCACTGAGGATGTTCCGAGGAAACGACTGTGCAAGAGGAGGCACATAGATTCCCCACAGGAATCTCTTACATCTGATACTGATTTAGATGAAACAGAAGGGTCCCCACGGTCCACCTCTGAGGATGTCTCTTTTGCAGACATTTTGGAAATCCTGAAGCAAAGAGGGGACTGGCAAACCCTTACCCCTTCTGCGGATGAATCGGTTTTATTGAAGGCATTTGGGACTCAACCTTATACCTCCTGGGTGACTCCTCCCTTTAATGATCTCATGGATCTAGTAGCTCGGAGGGCTTGGGAAACACCTGATACAGTGGAACCAGTCCCGCGTAAACCCAACAAATACATGACAGCTCCCCAAGATAAAGCCTATCTTACAAAAGGAGTTCCCGTAGACACTATGGTGGTGGGGGCGGCCACTAAGAAAGAGATGTCTGAATCATCTTCCTCTGTCCATCCTCCTAATAAGGATTCTAGGACAATGGACAGATATGGGAAGCGCATATTTAGTTCGGCGACTTTTTCCATCCGATCGCTCAACTACCTTACGCATTTTACGCGTTTACAAAGAGATCTCATTAAGGAATTAGGAGATACTCTTCAGGGACACACAGATGCTGCTGTCGCCAAGAAAGTGACAGCGAAACTTAACACCCTAAATTCCATAGTCAACTCGTCCATAGGCTGATTTCATACGCAGCCGAAGGATCGAGTAGAGCGGCAGCTTCAGCGATTGCACTGAGAAGACAATCCTGGTTGCGTTTATGCTCCTTTGCGGAAACCTTTAAGTCTTCCTTTGCCAATGCACCCTTTGATGGTGCCTCCCTGTTTGGGCCCAAAGTAAAGGAGACTCTCACGAGGTGTGAACAAGAAGGGAAGACCCTGTCTGCCGTAGGGGTCCATTTTTCCGTTCCATCTAGACCCTACCCTAAAGGGCAACGAGGAGGAAAGATGTGGTTCCGAAAGACTCAGGGATCTTTTCAACACACCCAAAGTGACGCCCCCTCCAGAGGCAGAGGAGGGGGAAGAAATGGGAGACGCCGCCCAGCCGGCAGAGGGGGTCCGCAAAATCAGGGTGACAGAGAGACCTTCTCTGAAAAACCCTTCCAGCACTCCTGAGTGCAGGCCTGGCTGTCCTACTCTGGAGGCAGTCGGGGGTCGCTTGGCTTTATACCTAGAGGCATGGCTAAATCTTACATCAGATTACTGGGTAAAAAGCATAGTTACCAGAGGCTACAACATTCCCTTCATAAAAATACCACCAAACTCCAAAAAACTCCCAGATGTTCCACCCAGTCTGCGAGACCAAGCAACCATAGAGATAAGAAGGTTGCTCGAAAACAGAGTCATCCAACCAGTCCCAGCGGACCAAATAGGATCCGGAACTTACTCAAGGTTCTTTTTAGTTCCAAAGAAAACAGGGGACTGGAGGCCAATTTTAGACCTCAGCAAGTTAAATACCTTTGTAAAAAAGGAAAAGTTCCGGATGGTCACGCTTCAGTCAATCCTCCCTTTTCTGCAAAAGGGCGACTGGATGTGCTCTATAGATCTCAAAGACACATACTACCATATCAAAATGGCCAGGGTGTCCAGAGATCATTTGCGCTTCTGGCTGGGAGCCAGTCATTTCCAGTTTCGCGCTCTGCCCTTTGGTCTCACCTCAGCCCCCAGGGTGTTCACCAAATGCATGGCAGTAGTAGCGTCTCACTTGAGACGAAAGGGATTCCGGGTGTTTCCTTATCTAGATGACTGGCTCCTTTCTGCCACCACCAAGTGTCGTCTTCTACAAGCCAGGGACTACGCCATCAATCTTTGCTCTTCACTAGGCATAACGGTGAATTTTGGAAAATCTGTCTTATCGCCATCACAGCGTATCTTATTTATAGGAGCACAGCTAGACACTTCCCTGGCTCAAGTTACTCTCCCCCCATCAAGAGTGTCAGACCTCAGGCACCAAATTTCGCTCCTTCTTCACAACAACAGTGTCTCTGCACGACAAGTATTAAGAGTGCTAGGCTTGATGGCAGCATCCCTTCTTGTAGTTCCTTTAGGCAGAATGCACATGAGGATCCTTCAATGGATGCTATTCGCCCAATGGTCGATCTACAACTTCCACTGTCTCACGAGATCTTGATCACGAATTATTGCAAGAAGGATCTCTTGTGGTGGATACACAGTCAAGAGCTAACACTAGGACGACCCTTTGTATTACCCAGTCCGGTAGCAACTCTAACCACGGACGCTTCCCTGATAGGATGGGGGGGATTCTTTCAGGGACAAACAGTCCAAGGTCAATGGTCCAACATGGAGTACAATCTGCACATCAATGTTCTAGAGATGAGGGCAGTGTTTCTAGCATTGCAACACTTTCACAAGTCCTTACCTCGGGGAACAGTGACAGTTCAGACAGACAACATGTCAGTGGTCTGGTACATAAACAAGCAAGGGGGAACCAGATCTTACCCGTTATGCAGAGAGGCCCTCAGAATTTGGCAATGGGCAAAGTCCACTGGACGCTTTCTGATAGCAACGCACATCCCGGGGATTTCCAACGTAATCGCGGACAGGTTGAGCAGAGCCATCCAGTTCCCTCACGAGTGGTCCCTCAAATGTCAAGTGGCGGAAGAGATCTTCCGCAGATGGGGCCAGCCTTGCTGCGACCTGTTTGCATCCCCTTTGAATGCCAAATGCAGAAGCTATTTTGCCCTGTTACCCCCCCCCCAGGGGGTGTCCCCAGGGACGCACAGGTATACGATTGGCCCCCGGGTCTCCTTTATGCTTTTCCTCCTGTTCCACTAATTCCCAGGTTTTTGCAGAAAGCCAGATGTCTGGACAGGACCATAATACTGATAGCCCCATTCTGGCCTCGACAAATCTGGTTTCCCTTCCTTCAATCCCATCAAGTGGAGGAACCATGGATTCTGGACCCGGAGCCAGATCTGTTGACACACTCGTCGGGAGTTCCTCACACTTTCCTCAAGTCCCTCAAACTGACAGCTTGGCAGCTCCAGGTCATATAATTCTTTTTATAACCTTTCATAGTCAGGGTTGTTGTTGCTATTTTAGATTTTCTTTTCTATTAGAGTTGTTAAATTGTAATCCCTTTAGACCCACTTATAATCCCCTTTTTTCTGTTGATTACAGAGTTTTATTCCCTTTCTCCCTTCCCCTCCCCATCCCACTTTGGGGTAGTGGTTAGGCCTATCTCTTTATAGTGTGTTTTATATATATATATATATATATATATATATAGTTTTTATAGTTTTTGGTTAATTATAACTGCTATAGTTGTAGAAGTTGTATTGTCTGTTCTAGTGCGTGTGTGTCTGTGTTTAGTGATTAAGCACTAGTTTAACTTCCCTTGGTATCTCTTCTACCATGTCCAAAGATACCAAGGTTTCAGGTTTCAAGAAGTGTGACTCATGCTGTCAGAAGCTGTCTCTGACAGACGGTCACACTTCTTGTGTTTATTGTTTGGGCCCCCTACACCTGCAGGACTCTCGTTCGGTCTGTCATGCTTTCAGTCCAAGAGTCCTGCAGGAACGTAGGAATAAACTAATTTTGAGAGGCTTGTTAAAGCCTGAAGGATCCCCGACTAAGCCTTTGTCGGGGAAATCCTTAAAGCCCGCCAAACCGTCGACTCCCTGTTCAGAGCCGACGCCGAGCGGAGCTTCTACTTTTTTGTCGGTTCCAGCCGGCACTGACACTTTGAAAGATCAGTCGGCCCCGACTTTGCCATCGGAGCCATCTCTGAGCCAGAAGCGTTCGAGATCCCCTTCTTTAGAATCTGTTCGCTCGGCTCCTAGGTCCCCATTACTACAATCGGAGAAGAGTCATAGGTCCCATTCCTTTTGGTCCTCCAGGTTATCTGACCATGACTTAGAGAGGGTGGTCAGTAGGCTCCTTAAGTCGCAGGCACTGGCCAAAATGTTGACTAGCCCTTCTCAGCAGACTGTGGCTATCCCTGTTTCTTCAACTATTCCTCCTCCGACTCTACTACCGTGTTCAGAGCCGGATCTTGTTGGGGCTCGAATCGTAGGAACGTCGGAGCCGATACCCCACCCTTCGGCTCCTTTGTCAGCTCTGATCTCTTCATTGGTTCTGTCCTTGGAGGGATCTGGTCACCGAGACTTCCTCGTCGGCTCCGAGGGGGCGAGTGGCATCGGACCCTTGTCCGACCCCGTTCTCCCTCTTGGGGCCTCGGCGCAGGTGAGCTCGGCCCCGACATCAGCCTCGGAGCTATCCCTCTCGGTGCCAAGAGGGGTTCACGTCTCTTCGGAGCGGGGGCCCTCTTCTCTGCCTGATAGGGCCTTTGAGGTCATGAGGAGCATGTTGACTCCTGGGTCGGCTCCGCGATCGACCCCTTCGACTCCTCCCCCCATGGTGCCTGTGCCGGTCTCTGTCCACCCTCCTGATCCCAAGCGTGGAGAACAAGCACTCCAGGTAACCCCTTTGGGTGCATCTTCCTCTTCCGAGGCCTCCCCTGATCATTCGGAGGAGCCCCCTTGGAAGAGAAAATGTAAGAGGAAGCATGTTGACTCCCCCGAGTCAGTCACCTGTGACACTGACTTGGAGGATTCGGAAGGGTCCCCAAGGTCCCTCTCTGAGGATGTCTCCTTTTCAGTCATCCTTGAGATCCTTAAGCAGAGGGGGAACTGGACTGCCCTCAACCCTTCCGAGGAGGATCTGGACGCATTTGGTTCTTGTCCTTCCACCTCCTGGGTGTCTCCACCTTTCGACCCACTCTTGGAAGTAGTGGCTCGGAAGGCATGGACGGCTCCTGACACAGTGGAACCAACTCCCCGCAGGCCCACAAAATTCATCACAGCCCCGTCCGACAAACAGTTTCTCACTAAGGGTGTCCCTGTTGATGCCATGGTGGTTGCAGCAGCCACTAAGAAGGAGTTGGCTGACCCTTCAGTGCCTGTCCATCCACCTAATAAAGAATCTAGGACAATGGACAGGTACGGGAAGTGGATGTTTTCTTCAGCGACTTTTTCCATGCGGTCGCTGAACTATCTGTGCCATTTCACCCGCCTTCAAAGAGATCTCCTTAAGAAACTGGGTGATACCCTTTAGGATCCATCTGCTGCGGAGTCTCAGGAAAAGATTAACTCCCAGCTGGCGACCCTTAATTCTATAGTCAACTCCTCCATGCGGCTCATTTCTTATGCAGCCGATGAGGCGAGTAGAGCCGCAGGCACAGCAGTGGCTTTGAAAAGACATGCCTGGATGCAGTTATGTAACTTTGCTGACCCCTTTAAGGTGTCCTTCAGCTTTGTTTGGACCACAGGTGAAGGACACCCTTACCAGGTGTGAGCAGGAAGGCAAGACTCTCTCTGCCATGGGAGTCTGTTTTTCTACTCCTTCTAGACCAAAGGTCAAAAGGGTGGAAAAATATGGTTTCGCAAACCCCAAGGAGTCGTGCCTGACACACATGGAGAGTTTCCCTCCAGGGGCAGAGGAGGGAACAACAACAGACGCCGCCCGAGGGGCAGAGGGGGTCTACAGAATCAGGGTATCAGGGAAACCTTTTCCGACAAACCCTTTCAGCACCCCTGAGGGGCTGCCCAACTGTCCACTCTCGGAGGCAGTCAGGAGAAGATTATCACTGTACCCAGAAGCCTGGCGACTCCTCACACAAGACAAATGGGTACAGGCTATCATATCCGAGGGTTACAAAATCCCCTTTGTCCACACCCCCATTCAAACAAACAGATCCCTTCCAGATGTTCCACCCAGTCTAAAGGAACAAGCAGTACTAGAAATCTCAAAACTGCTAAGAAAAAGAGCCATCCAGCCAGTCCCAGCAGACCAGCAAGGATCCGGGATTTACTCCAAGTTCTTTTTGGTACCAAAGAAGACAGGGGACTGGAGACCCATTTTGGATCTCAGCAGATTAAACAAATCTGTTCAAAGAATGAAGTTCCGGATGATCACGCTTCAGTCCATTCTACCCTTTTTGGGTCCGGACATTTGGATGCACTCCATAGACCTTCAGGATGCGTACTACCATATCAAAATGAACTGACACTCCAGGAGGTTTCTCCACTTCCGGCTGGGAACCAGTCCCTATAAATTCAGAGCCCTGCCCTTTGGTCTCACCACAGCCCCTAGGGTGTTCACCAAATGCATGGCAGTGGTTATGGCTCACCTGAGACGGAGAGGATTCCAGGTGTTTCCATATCTAGACGACTGGCTCCTAACTGCTTCCGCCAGGCATCAACTAATCCGAGCCAGGGATTATACCATCCAAACTTGCTCAGAGCTAGGTATCTCTATAAACTTCAAAAAGTCTGCATTGTCGCCTTGTCAATCTATACCCTTTATAGGCGCCATATTAAACAGAAAAGAACTGTCGGCAAAACTAACATTAGAAAGAGTATTAAACATTCGCCGACATGTTCAAACGTTGCTACAATGCAAGAGAATTCAGGCCAGATTTGTATTAAAAACCTTGGGTCTCATGGCAGCAGCTATCACATTACTTCCCCTGGCTCGTTTTCACATGCAAATTCTTCAGTGGATGCTCTTTACCCAATGGTCCTTTCAGCAGCTTCCGATGTCTCACAACATAATAATTACTCAATCATGCAAAGACCACCTTTCTTGGTGGATGGTCTCCCCTCAAGTTTTTCAGGGCAGACCATTTGTACTTCCTCCTCCGGTTGCCACGGTGACAACGGATGCCTCCCTGATTGGGTGGGGGGGGCATTTTCAGGGCAGGACTGTCCAGGGCACTTGGCAACCCCTAGAGTACCATCTGCTTATAAACGTGTTGGAGATGAGAGCGGTACTTTTAGTGTTGCAAGCTCTTCAGGACTCTCTACCTACCGGGACTATTGCAGTTCACACGGACAATATGTCGGTAGTGTGGTACATCAACAAGCAGGGCAGAACCAGGTCCTATCCCTTATGTCGAGAAGCACTCAGACTTTGGCAGTGGGCGATCTCCACTCAACGGTTTCTGATAGCAACGCACATCCCCGGGAAGTCCAATGTCATAGCGGACAGGCTAAGCAGAGCAATCCTTATGCCTCACGAATGGTCTCTCAATCAGTTAGTAGCAGACAAAATTTTCTGCAGATGGGGTCAACCTTGCTGCAACCTTTTTGCAACCCCTCTCAACAGCAAGTGCAGCAACTTCTTCACTCTCTTCCCCCTCCCAGGCCATTCCCCCAGAGACGCTCTAGTTCACGATTGGTCCCGGGGTCTGCTCTATGCATTCCCTCCTTTTCCCTTAATTCCAAAACTGATTCAGAAAGCAACCGCTTTGGGATCCAGGATGATCCTCATTGCTCCTTACTGGCCTTGACAAATTTGGTTCCCATTCCTGCATCGTCACCTGCTGGAGCAGCCCTGGAATCTGGACCCAGTGCCAGACCTCTTGATCCATCAGTCAGGCGGGCTGCACCAATCCCTTCAGTCTCTCAACCTCACAGCTTGGTTGTTCCACTTCCAACCTTAGCCAGGCTTCCACATATTTCTCAGACAGTGTGCGAAATCATGCTTTCTTTGCGCAAACCTTCTACTAGAAAGACTTATGCTAGTAAGTGGAAATGTTTTTCTTTCTGGGCAGAGGCTAGAAAGATAGACCCCTTTACAGCCCCTGTCCATAATGTTATAGATTTTTTGGCGGAACTTTTTCGAGCAGGTTCCTCAGCTGCCACCATTTGGGTCCAATTGGCTGCTATCGCAAATTTTCACATTAGCCTATCAGAGTCCAGTATCATGTCCCACAAACTTTGTAAGGCCTTTCTTAAAGGAGCTATCTTACTTAGACCCTCGGTTGAAGACCCCCCCCCCCGTGGGATTTGAACTTGATATTAACTTCATTGATTCTCCCTCCTTTTGAACCTGCAGCTTCTTGTTCCTTAAAGTTACTCTCCTGGAAGACTCTCTTCTTAGTAGCCATCACCTCGGCCAGAAGAGTATCGGAACTTCAAGCCCTTTGTGTTCATCCTCCATATCTTATTTTTCACAAAGACAGAGTTTCACTCAGGACTAATCCTTCCTTTTTGCCCAAAATACCCTCAGAGACAAATCTCAATCAGGCTATTGATCTTCCTGTCTTTTTTACTAATTATTCAAACAGAGCTGAACAAAAGTTACACTATTTGGACATTCACAGGCAGTTACGTTTTTATTTGGATAGGACCAAACAGTCAAGAAAATCAGATCAACACTTCCTGTCCTATGCTGAGGGGAAGCAGGGCCTGCCAGTTTCTAAGGTAACCTTGTCCATGTGGCTGGCCTCTATTATTACCTTGATCTACCAACTGAGACATAAAGAACTTCCTTCAAAACCAAAAGCTCATTCCACCAGAGCATTGGCTACGTCGGTAGCTTTTCAGGCTAGACTTCCAATGGAATCTATTTGTGCTGCAGCAACATGGGCCACTCCTTATACCTTCATTTCGCATTACAAGTTGGATATAGCCTCCAGGAGTCGAGCTGATTTTGGTTCCACTGTGCTCAAGAGTCTGTTTCGATGAGCCACCCAGGGCTAAGGTGCTAGGGACGCTGTCCCATCCAGCAAGAATGAAGGCGAGATAGACAACTTAACATTAAGAAGTTATGTACCTACCATAACGTTCCATGTTAGTTGTCTTCATCTCGCCTTCTTTCTTGCGTCCCACCCTCCATCCCCCTAGCCTGGTTAGGACCGAGAAGAATCCCTTTTGAGGCCTTCTTCCTATGGTTGACCTTGTTTTTAGGTTATGTCCTCCTCTGTTTGTAGCACTGTAGGTAAACCTTTGGTGGGAACTAGTGTGTTTTTTTTTTTCTTTCCATGGTGTTAGCTTTCCAAACGAGATCTGGATATCTGACGCCTAGCATTGTGGGATAAGGGGAGGCCTCGAGCCGGTAAATAGCTCTCGAGCTTTAGAAAAAGTCCGAGTCGGAGCCGAGGATCAGCTCCGAACCCATCCAGCAAGAAAGAAGGCGAGATGAAGACAACTAACATGGAACGTTATGGTAGGTACATAACTTCTTATTCTTCAGTGTTTTCAGGCAGACCAAAGATCCTTATGTTGTTTCTCCTTTCCCTGTTTTCTAAGTCATTTATTTTGTTAAGCAGCCATGTATTCTGTTTAAGCAGAAATTCTTTTTGGAATTATTCCTGTTTAAGTCTCTCTTCAATGTCATTTAGAGAAGCCTCTGTATTTGTTATTTTTGTATGGTGTTGCTGTAATAGTTCCTTGAGTTTCAGACTGTTTTTTGAGAATTTAATTTGAGGGTTTCTAAGTCATTTTTAAAGCCATCCATCTTCAAAGATAGTTCCTATAAGGTAGATGTCATCAATTGCAGTTCTTTTTTTCAAAGCAGCATCTGGATGAGAATTCCTTGAGTTGTTCATATTCAGTGACTCAATATATCTCCAAGTTATTTGTCAAGAAAATTTTTGTATATCTCCACCAAAATTGATATTTATGTAGTTTAGTAGTTTATCTATAGATTTCTGATGTTTTAAACTTGAAAACAATAAAATGTTCCTGTATTATTATTATAGTAGTTTATGGAGCTCTCACAATTCACTGCTCAGTTCGCCATCTAGGCTCCGCCCCTGTTTTTGTAGTTTTGATCTTCTTTGCTTTATGATCTGCTCATTTACTATGGACTTTGGTTTAGTCTACGTGGTGAGTTCTGGACTCTGTAAATCCGGCACCTGTACTAAATTATTATTGCTTTCTGTATTTAAGTGAAAGCCATGAAAGCTATCCCATCTTAAGAATGACAAACTAAGGACAGCAAGCCAGCCACAAAATTATACATGTACTGGACCTGCTGCCTAGTAGTTATTTACTGCCATGTTGTAATAACACGTTACAATACAGTGCATACCTCTTAACTGTACAGATTTTCGTAGCATTTCCAGAGTTTTGCCTCATACTTTTGGTCTGTTTTTCATAAAATTGTGGTTTTCTGACAAAATTAGTGGCAAATCATGAAAGACTGAAGTTAGAAAATAATGATATACATTTGAGTTTCAGACTTCATACCCTTCAGAAAATTCATGCTAATGTAAAACCTGTTATTCTATCAACTTTCAAAGTTTGTAAGAGCGATATTTAAAAAGTATCCCTATTTTGGGTCTTTGTCTCACTTTTATTAATGGCTTTGTTCAGATTTCTTGTTGTAAGAGGTTGAGAGGTATGCAATATAGTCCTTTGATGAAAGCGGCTAGCTACTGGTGATGGGGTCAAGTCAGAACAGAGCTGCTCTGATATCCCTATTAACAAATTCAGGCAGATGCAGCCAGTGAAGGCCCATACATGTGCAATGCCTAGAATGAGTTAACTCCTTATAAAATTTCCTAACATTATCCTCTTAAGCTTCTACAGTGGAAAATGTTGCATGTCTAGAGTTCATCACTTTCACAGATGTCTCACCTGCAATCCGGTCCAAAAATCAGTAACTGTAGATTTTATCAGCTGGTATTCTGACAGTTATCTGAAAGAAGTGCTCATTCTTAAGGTATAAAAAAACATAGCAAATATATGCAGTTTGAAATGTCCTTCAAAGAGCCACCATACCATTCAAGCACATAAGCAGAAATTTACAGACTAGAACTAACCATTTCTTTATATGTACATTTATTTGTTTTTATTTTGGTAGGTAGGTAGGTAGGTAAGACCCACGGGATACTAAGAACTGGTTTTAGAGTATTTGGGGATATCTAATTGTCATTTTGCCTTTTCATATTACAAAGGCAGTGTGTTCCATTTTTTTAAGAATTTAGGGTACATCACAGGTACTAGTCAGTTGGGATGCTCTGTTCAATTTCCTGTTGTAGAAAGGGGAGCAATTAAGGATCGAAGGTATTCCTTTCCGTCTTTCTCTCTTTCTTTCTGTATGTATATGTGATATCCCTGAAAAGTATCAGACTGTCACTTTGTTAAAAACTTTCAGAATACTGTCAGTTTGAATATTTAAATTATCGGTATAGGCTATTTTGCTAAAGGTGTTTTTTATTGCTAATAGCATATACTTAGTGTGTTGTTATAGTGAAGTGAATTGCATTAGTTTTTTGACTGTTTTAGTTTTATACTTAGAACTATGCTGCCTTTGTTGATGTAAAGCTTTATTTTTATTTGTAGTTACTGCTGGTGTGCTATATGAATGCATGCTGGCAATGATTTAGTTCTGGAAGATTTTTCCCTTCTTCAAGTTGGTGTGACCAAGGAGATGATATAAGTTTCATAGGTGGGGACATTTTTTGCTGTTTTGTATTTAGGGCATTACTTTCAGCTGATTTAAATGTGTGTGTGTGTGTGTGTGTGTGTGTGTGTGTGTGTGTGTGTGTGTGTGTGTGTGCGTGTGTGCGTGTGTGCGTGCGTGTGTGTGTGTGTGTGTGTGTGTGTGTGTGTGTGTGTGTCTGTTAAAACTTTATAGTTTTGAACTCATAATACTTATCAATAGCATACATGTACTACATTAGCAGAATGTGCCAGTACACAGTCAGTCAACAAACAATATCACTCCCCTGTTAGGAAAACTTGGAAAGAAGTGTTCACATGGGTCTTGGGGGGGGGGGCGTGCAAGTCCAGTTCTTTATACATGTAGGGTGGTAGGTATATTGATTGCAGCATTTCGTCATTGTATAATTAGTACTATGACTTTCAGTATATTGCTTTTCAGTAAGTTCAAAAGATAGCTTTATGCATTTCATTAAGTTTAAATAAAGTGGATGTGCTGATGTTCTTCACTTCTCACTGGTGCAGTCTTCACCATTGGGTTATCCATGCTGTGATAACCCTCAGTCGGTCCGAATACCAGAGTCAAGGTTTTGTGTGTCGGCTGCTGTTGCTTGCTGGGTGACATCAGGGCATCTGAGCTATAAAGGAGAGCAGGCGACACCATTACCTCAGTTTTTCTTTCCATGGAGCCCATAGCAGAAGCAATTCACAATAGTGCCAGTTGGCTGTTTCCAGATTTCAAATTTCAGCTGAAAACGTCTAAAGCTAAGTTGTCCATTGGGGATCCTTCCTTTTTCTTGCACTAATCGATGCCCGAACAAGTCAATAACTGTCTCTCCTATGAAAAGCAAATACCACACCGAGATGTCCATTCTTACTGCATCACTTGCTTATCCCCAGATCACGACGTGCCCCGCTGTCGGTTCTGTCCTCTCTTTAATGCTAGAACTATTCGTCATAGAGCTCTGTTTGCAGCCAGTTATTTCCATCTTCCATTAGTCAGCAAACAGCAGATCTTTTGAAAAAATATAAAGATAAAGCTAGAGTCAGAACGTATAAGGCCAAACCTTCTGATGACACAACTGCTAAATGGCTTGTCATTTCTTCGTTAATCAGTGAGGCACTTTCGCAGCCCCTGATGCCCGACTTGATTACTTCACAGGCTTCTACTGAGACCCCTTCGGAGTCCTGTATGCTGCAGATGTCTGCATCGTCTAACAAGCCTTCAACTGTCTTGGCCTTGGTTGGGTCCAGAGCCGCTAGGCAGGCACTTGCTTCCAAGGATACCACTCACACTTCGGATTTCACTTCAAGGCCTTCACCCTCTCTTCTGACTAACACACCGACGGCACCAAGGGATACCCTTCAGGCCAGACTTAGACCCACTCCTAAGAAAACAGCAAAAAGTCTCCATTCCACTGCTCCTCCCCCTCCTCAAACTAGAATGCTGAAAATGGCGGAAGACGTCATCACTTTCTTCCAGGGTAATCAGGCCACCCCAGCCAAAAGGAGAAGGGAACCTTCTCCAGACAGCCAATCGGATTTATACTCAGAGGGATCTGACTCCTCTGTTTTTGAAGAGGAAAATCCTCTTACTGCCTATGAAGACGCAGATGCAGAGGAATCTATTACTTCTGCATCACTTCCGGAGGACTTTTCCTTTGGGGAAACCCTCGACACCCTCAGGGAACACTTCCAATGGGAATCAATGGATTTCCCTCAATCCAAGAAAAGACTAAGAGTGTTTCTGGACCTACCCCAGCATAGGCCTCTGGCCATCCCACCCATCTTGGAGGTGATAGATGATGTTTACCAAGAATCCACCCTTACCCCTGACACCCTTCCACCTGCCCCCAGAAAACCTGACAGGTACTACAGGGTACCTGACTCACATAAATTCCTCTACAGAAATCCTATAGCAGATCCAGAGGTGATTACTCAGGGACCTAATGGAGTTAAGGCTACCTCTGCAAAGAATCCTACTCCCTCAGACAAAGAATCCAGGGCCCTAGACAAATGGGGTAAAAAAGTATATACCTTTGCAACTTTAACTATAAGGGCTGTCAACTGTCAGTTCCATATGTTAAAATATCAACAGCACACTTTGGAACATTTGAAACAGAAAATTTCTGCTTTACCAGATTTTGCCAATAATAAAGAGATAGCAGAATTACTACACTCTTCCTCTCAGGTGGCAAAGCACTCCTTGCACTGTGGATTTGACACCCTAGAAACTTCTAGCAGGGCAGCAGTGACAAGATCTGTTTTCAGAAGACATACATGGTTAAAGGAACAACCTTTTCCTGATCATGTCAAAGCTAAAATCATGGATTCACTTCTTAACAAAGACCACTTGTTTGGACAGAAATCTGAAGAGGTATGTAAAAAGATGGAAGACAAAGCAAAATAGATGCAGACTGTTAAAGATTTCCTTCAAGTGCAACCTCCTAGATTCAGCAGAACTTTTCCCTCTAAACACTAGTCCTTTCCTGCACCAAACAGGCAGGCACAAGGCAAAATCCATAGGGACAGATCCACCAGGGCTCAAACTCAGGGCCACCAAAGAACTAAGCAGTGCCCCCCACAACTCTAGAGCAGGGAGTTCAAAACAACCCTGTATGCTAAAAACTCTCAATGACTACTTTCCCCATCTCTGCCTGCCTCCACCACACCAAAAGCTAGGAGGAAAGCTATCTCTTTGCAGAGAAAATTGGAACTTTATAACAAAAGATCAATGAGTCTTAAAAATCTTTGCTCCGGGGTACAAATTCAATTTCCGAGAACTACCACCTCCAAAAGGGTACCTAGACATACCTCCAAACCAGCAGGCAGAAGCATTAAAACAAGTGCAAAACCTTATAGCCCTAGGGGCAGTAGAACCTGTGCCTCCAGAACAAGTTGCAAAAGGATTCTATTCCAGTACCTTTATCTGCACTTTTTTCAAAAAAATACAGTATTTAAATTGATTCTAACTGTGTGTTGCAGGAATATTAACTGAACTGGAAGTTAGTCAGTGCTTGCTGAATTTTGTTATTTGCTAGTAATTACAGGTGTGGGGGTAGCCACATTCTTTGATTTCCTGTCCTTGCCTATTTAAGTGTACAGTGTGAAATATTTTCTGCTTAAAAACCACAGCTTTGGCCGGCTAAGAACTTGCTGTATTCAACTGGACGTATAAGAGAATTTAAGTACCTTTATCTGCACTTTTTTTTCAAAAAAATACAGTATTTAAATTGATTCTGTGTGTTGCAGGAATATTAACTGAACTGGAAGTTAGTCAGTGTTTGCTGAATTTTGTTATTTGCTAGTAATTACAGGTGTGGGGGTAGCCACATTCTTTGATTTCCTATCCTTGCCTATTTAAGTGGTACAGTGTGAAATATTTTCTGTTAAAAACCTCAGCTTTGGCCGGCTAAGAACTTGCTGTATTCAACTGGACGTATAAGAGAATTTAAGTACCTTTATCTGCACTTTTTTTCAAAAGAATACAGTATTTAAATTGATTCTAACTGTGTGTTGCAGGAATATTAACTGAACTGGAAGTTTTGACTCTGCTCTTCAGTTAGTCCCACCTACCCTCCCTGTTTTTGTTTTGGTGTTAATCTTAGTGGCCTTGAAACTGCCCGCCCCTCTTGTAAATTTGTGTTTGGATACTCCTTCTGGGCCCATCTCATTTGCTCACTGAACTGAGTGCAGTGAGATTATATTCTGATTTCAGTCACTCCTACTGTGTACAAAGAGAGCATCTGGGAAACAGAAAAAAAAATTAAGCTTGTTTCCTGCCTTTCCTGTTAAGGGGTATAGACTTTTTGTAGGCTTCTGAGCCCCCAAGCCCTTCTGTGTTGGAGGGAAGCCTTCTAGCTTAGTTTTTTTTTCTTATAACTAGCCAGTTTTCTAGTTTCAGCACTCATATCTGTTTCTTTGATCTCAGCACTTGTTCAGAAAAAAAAAAAATTTCATCTGCTTTTACTATACTTGTGTTTCTACCTACTTTATTTTACTTTTGCATCATCTTAAAAGTACTCACTTGTATTTATTACTGCTTGGTGTAACTCATTCTAAGCCTTTTGGTTTAAACACTTGGGCTTCGGACCAGTTTTGCACTGAGAGGGTTTGTGGTCTGCACTGTAGTGGCAGAACAGGTAGCTTACATCCTTCTAGGTTGGGAACTGCTGATTGAGGGCTCAGTGTCTGTTATTCTAAAAGTGTATTAATTCTGGTTTAAGCACTTGGGCTTTCAGGCCAGTTATTTTACATTAAGAGGGTTCGTGGTCTGCACTCTTGTGGGAGGAGAGGCTGGACTCTGCCCTTCTGAGGTGGGAATTTCTGGTTAAAGGCTTATAGTGCGTGCATATCTGAACTGCTTCTTACTGAAGTTGGTGCGCCTTGTTTGCTGTGGCATAGACTGGATTTGGGCCTGCTGGATCTAGCTTTGTTTGTGTAACTTGAGCACTAATCCAGGCATTCTCTAAAGTATTCAATTGTATTTATTACTGCTTGGTAGTAACTTGATTAAAGTGTAGCTGTCATTCTAAGTCTTTTGGATTAAGCACTTGGGCTTCAGACCAGTTGTTTTACATTAGGACGGTTTGTGGCATGCACTGTGGTGGCAGGACAGGTAGCTTTCATCCTTCTAAGTTGGGAACTGCTGATTGATAGCCCTGTGTCTGTTATTCTTAAAGTGTATTAGTTCTGGTTTAGGCACTTGGGCTTCAGGCCAGTTATTTTACATTAAGAAGGTTCGTGGTCTGCACTCTTGTGGGAGAAGAGGCTGGACTCTGCCCTTCTGAGCTGGGAATTTCTGGTTAAAGGTTTATAGTGCATGAATATTTGAACTGTATCTTAATGAAATTGGTACACCTTGTTTGCTGTAGCATAGACTAGATCCAGGCCTGCTGAATCTAGCTTTGTTTATATGCTTGTTGTTTGTTTGCTTGTTATTTCCCTGGAACGCTAATTCCACCTAATACGCGGCTTCTCAGCGCCTCTGTGGATCACTAGTGATATCTGCATTGCTTACTGTACTTATTTCCTTGTTTCACTTGAAAGAAAGTTACTGTTTGTCATTTTTGCATTTAAGTTACCTGTAACACATTGCACTTAGGTTACCTGGCACTTGCGCGCTAAAGCAATTATATAAGTCAGCACTAAAAATTAAAAGCACTACACCCTCACTCCCCACTGGCCCTTGTTTTCAATTATTAAGGAATTCCCAATGTTATTCTAGCATGTCCAAAGGTCAGTTGTCAATCTCCACTCCGGACCAACTGGTGAATCTGGGAATCTTGAGGCAATGTTACAACTGCCTCATGTACACAGACAACCCTCTCCTCCTCCCAACAAATTCCAACACATGTGAGAGATACAACCATATAGCCAAACTGGAAGCTAAGCTCTCTCAACTCAGTACTGGCATAACCAGTCAGGAGGAGAAGGAAACCACACTCACTACAATTCCAGTCTCACATAGACCTACCACGACAGCAAACCAAACACATAATCACACAAAAACATACTCGGAGGCTCTAAATAAAGATCTGCCTAAGCAGCAGAGACCTCCAAAGCAGACACCCAAGCAACCGCTACCCCAAAACAATACACATGCAACACATATCTCACAAAGCCAGTGTGCCGAACAGTCACAGACCTTAAAGACTAAACAACACACCTGATACACTTGTAATAGGTGACTCTATCGTCAGGCACACTGACGTCCCGCTCACCAGGCTGAACAAGGAGAGGGTCATGGTGAGCAGCCTGTCGGGCGCTAGGATCCGCCACATAACACAAGCACTCAGGTCACTTCAAGGCAAGTACAAATATGACTCAGTCATTGTCCATGCTGGTGTGAATGACCTGAGACGTACCTCCCTGGACTACATGAAAAGAGACATAAAGGAGCTCTCTGAGCATGTAGCCTAGGCCGGTATGACCCTGACCTTGAGTAGCATCTTACCCTCACCAAGAATGATGCCACAATATGAAGACAAGATGATCAATTTCAACAATTGTACTGGTGTCATTCAAAGGGGATCCAATGCCTGTCAGCTTGGGATGATATGCTCGACAAGCCACGATGCTTCGCTAGGGACGGCTTGCACCTGTCACCCCTGGGCTTTCGGATATTGGCAAAGGCTCTTGCTACCCCCATAGTGCCTTTTTTAGGCAAGGCTCAAAAGACAAACCCACCTCCATAGGTATCACAAGGGATAAGAAACTAAGAGTAATGCTACTCAATGCCAGAAGTCTAAACCTCAAGATGCACGCACTCGAAACTCTCCTTAGCATGGAGAACATCGATATCTGTGCAGTAACAGAAACATGGTTCAGGGCTCCCGAGAGCACCCCAGCACTACCAGGTTATACCTCATACCATTCTTTTTGGCCCCAAAACTTGGACCAAACCACAAAAGGAGGGGGAGTATCGATAAGATACCCACACCTCCAGGTTGGTGGCAAAGCACGAAGCATCAGAAACTATCCATGTGCAACTAACAATGGGTAAAACTGCCTTCCAGTTTATAGCCTGCTACAGACCACCCTCCCAAACCCAGGAACCCCACTCGGCCTTTCTGAGAACACTGGAAAATATGAAGGTCTCTCCAAACACCATTATATTGGGCGACTTCAACTACCCAAACATAGACTGGGAGCATTACTCTAGCTCTAACACCCTAGCTCAAAAGTTCCTAGAATTTATAAACTCAAATGCTATGGAACAACTTGTTACTACTCCCACAAGAGGGGAAAACATACTGGACCTGATCATCACCAACATGGGGACTCTATGCTCCAGACCAGAAGTGTATCCCTCACTGGTAAAATCAGACCATAAACTAATCTCACTGGATATTCACATCCCGACCCCACCCCCTGCCCAGAAAACCACAGTGAAAAACTTCTCTAAAGCAAATTTCACACTCCTCAAAACCGAGGTGGAATCCTTCAAAGCCCCCGGGCCTGTGGAAAATACGGCTCAGACTGCAGAATCCTTTATAAACGCATTCTATGAACACCTTCAGGAATGCATGGATCATGCGATCCCAAATAAAACCAAGACCCAATCCTCCAAAGGCAGACGTCCTGTCTGGTGGACCCCAGCCATAAACAAACTATACAATAGAAGGAGGAAGCTACTAAATGATAGAGCAAAATCCCAAAAAGGGAAGGCATCACTGATCAGTATTAGCAAAAAACTACGGGCACTCATAAAATTGTCTAAGGCCAGCTTCGAGAGAAAAATTGCACAGGACACTAAGGATAATCACAAGGCTTTCTTTAGTTATGTTAGGAACCTGGGTAGTAATTCCCAGATATGCTCAGAATTAGTTCAAAATGACAAAAAATACACTGAACCCACAGACATTGCCAACATCCTAGCTGACAGGTTCAGCGCAAACTCCCCCCCCCCACCAAAAGGGAAAATATCTATCCCAGCAGAGTGCTGCCCCCCTGACATCTCAGATGCTCAGGTAAGAGCCGCCCTCTCCAAAGCAAAAAACACAGCATCAATGGGACCAGACGGTGTCCTGGGCTGTGTCCTACATGAACTCCAAGAAGAGCTAAACCCAAACATAAAACTACTGTTCAATCTTAGCCTTGCTACAGGATATGTGCCCAAAGAGTGGCGTACAGCAACAGTGGTCCCTCTCCATAAAGGTGGTGCCTCAACGGATCCTGGAAACTATCGCCCCATAAGCCTGACTAGCTTGGTCTGCAAAGCTATGGAAAGGATCATCATGGAACTAATAAATAAAGATATTGGGGACCTACAGACACTGGATCCTACCCAGGTAGGCTTTGTTAAGGGCAGATCCTGCCTCTTAAACCTGGTTGATTTCTTTGAAACAGTCACCAAGGCCACTGACGAGGGGAAGGTGGTCCACACAGCCTACCTGGACCTCGCAAAAGCCTTCGATACAATACCCCACTCGGGCATTATAGATAAGCTCACCAGCTTAAATATAAACCCCTATGCCACTAGATGGACTGCAAACTGGCTCAAGGACAGAACCCACATGGTTAGAATTGCTGGAGCCATGTCAGACTCCAAACCAGTTACAAGTGGTGTCCCACAAGGCTCAGTCCTGGGACCTTTCTTGTTCGGTATATATTTCTCGGAGGTACAGGCCAACACGGAAGGACTGCGGCTGACCAAGTTCGCAGATGACTGCAAACTGGGTGCCATAATCGACTCTCCAGCTGACACAAACATCCTCCAAAAGGGCCTCATAGAAACAGACAACTGGTGCCAGAGTCATGGCCTCAAGCTAAATGCCAAAAAGTGTATAGTCATCCCCTTTGGCAAAAACAAAGTGCCCACAAATTACCACATAGGTGGTAATCCATTAAGTACAGAAGAAGTAATTAGGGACCTGGGGACCCAAGTTGATAGCAATCTCTCATTTGATAACCACGTGGCCAAAGTGGTTAGAAAAACATTTTATGTAGCCCACCTAATCATGAAGGGATTCATATCTAGATCAGGGGAGGTCATCGTGCCTCTTTACTCATCCCTCATCAGGCCCATAATTGAGTACAATGCCCCTTTTGGGATGTAACTTACCAGACACCTGCAGCAACTGGAAAGACCCCAAAAGTACCTCACCAAGAGGATCAAAGGGCTCAAACAGATGCCATATGCTGCCCGGTTAAAGAAACTCCAGCTCTACTCAGTGGCATACCGCCTGTTCAGAGGCGATCTGTGCCTGACGTATAAAGCCATGTCCAACCCGGAATTAATGGACATGCTGCACCTCAGAAAATCCAAATCCCATCGAGCTACACACTCGAGAGACTTGAACCTCAGCACTGAAATAAATAGGACATGCTGGAGGGGCAGATTCATAACCCAGAGGCTCCCTTCACTCTGGAATAAAATCCCAGTCCAGGTTAGGCAGAGTCCCTCATTGACTCTCTTCAAGAGGAATCTTGATGAGTGGATGGGAGATCGTAGGTTTACCCCGGGTATCACTTCTGTGTCACTGCTAGACAGAGGCACAGTATACCAACCTCGAAAAAGGGCATAGCAAAATAAATTTAAAATGGGTGGTGAAAGCCAAACACATTCTGGCTAGGCTTATAAATGCCCTAGGGCAGATAGCCTAGTATGAACCTATGAACCTATAAGACTATTCCTTGTTTCCAGGAAAGTGGGAACTTGGCATCCCATCCTGGACCTATCCTTTCTCAATACCTTCCTGGTAATCCCAAAATTCAAAATGCTTACCTTCTACCAATGCTGCCAAACAAAGCTTGGATGGTCACCTTAGACCTAAAGGAGGCTTACCTGCACATCCCAATAAGGGAATCATGCAGAAAATTCCTGCGCTTCAGAGCAGGATCATTAGACTTTCAATTCTCTGCTTTGCCATTTGGCTTATCTACTGCTCCCAGGGTATTCACCAAATGTCTAGCTCCTGCCATTGCCTTTTGCAGGCAAAATCATGTATAGATTTACCCTTACCTGGACAATTGTCTCAACCAGGCAGACTGCAAGGAACTGCTCCTGCAGCACCTCTCATTTGTAAAAACCCTGCTCACCTCTTTGGGGTTCACTATCAACAAAAGGAAATCAAAACACACACCTACCAGGAAAATCATATTTCTAGGAGCCTTACTGGACATAGAACAGCAAATGGCCTTTCTGTCTCCAGAAAAACAAAGTTTCCTACCAAAATACTTCACTACTCTGGCCTCCCAAACCCAGTTTTCTGCCGGGAAATTCCTGCAAACTCTAGGGTACATGGCCTCATGCATCCTCCTGGTACCTCTGGCCAGACTGCACACGAGGAAAATTCAGTGGTACCTAAAGAACCTATGGTGTCAACACTCTCAACCTCTGGACACCTCCCTACCTGTGATCCCTTGCATAAGATCAGAGTTCCTCTGGTGGGCCCAGGTCTGTGGTCTGAACAAGGGACTTCCATTCACCCTCTGACCATCAGACCAGACCATAACTACAGATGCTTTGGACATTGCCTGGGGCACTCACCTAGAAGGCAGATGCACCCAAGGTCTCTGGGACGCTCAAATACTACCTTTGCACATCAACCAAAAGGAAATGATAGCAGTGCAAAACTCTCTGGCATCCTTTAAACCCTACCTCAAACCAGGGATTCTTCTCATAAAAACAGACAACACCACAGTCATGTGGTACATCAGCAAACAGGGAGGGAGTCAATCTTACCCCCTGTGCAGACTAGCCATAAACTTTTGGTTAGCAGCCTCATCCATGGGACTACATCTTATAGCCCAATACCTACCAGGCATCAACAACAACCTTAAGCAGAAACCTGCTGGACCCACATGAATGGCAAATCCACAGAGACATTTTTCTGCAAATTACCAACACATGGGGACCCCCCCCCCCAGGTGGACCTCTTTGCCTCTCATTTAAATCACCAAGTACAGAAATTCTGCACCAGGGAGTAACATCACCTGGCCTGGAATGTCGATGCCCTGACCTTCCCTTGGAATACCCTGTTTGTGTATGCATTCCCACATCTTCCTCTCATTCCAAAAGTATTAATCAAGATAAGGGAGGAAAAACAAAAAGCAATATTCATTGCCCCAGATTGGCCTAAACAGCATTGGTACCCACTGCTGCACAGTCTATCTCTTCAGCCCCCCTGGCAGCTACCTCTAATACCTCACCTGCTATCTGGGGGGAGGGGGACAATGCTGCACCCAGACCTTCAGACACTCAGGCTGTCAGCATGGCTTATTCTACCATAACCAACAAGGAATCTATGCTAAGCAAGAAAGTCCTTGACATCATCACAGAAGCTAGAAGGCCCAGCACCAGAAAATCTTATGCTGGAAAATGGAAAAGATTCTGCTCCTGGAGCCAGTCCAAGGGGGCAGACATTCATCTGCCCTCCATTATTCTTATTCTAGATTATCTGGCTGAGCTTCTTAATAAGGGTCTCTCCTTCTCCTCCATAAAGATCTATGCCTCTGCCATCTCAGCACACTTTGATACAGAACAGCCATTGTTCTCCCACCCTCTTATCAAAAAATTCCTTAGAGGAGCCTCTAATATCAGGCCTCCCAGAAGACAGCCCAACCCAGCCTGGGATCTGAACTATGTTTTAGAAAATCTTACTCTGCCCCCCTTCTAGCCTGCAGCATCCTCAGAATTAAAGTACATCTCTTGGAAGACTGCCTTTCTCCTGGCTATCACTTCAGTCGGGAGAGTGTCAGAGCTTCAAGCTTTAATGGCCAATGAGCCATTTATCATCTTCCATGCAGACAGGGTCTCCCTGAGAGCCAACCCCTCCTTCATGCCAAAGGTGGTTTCAGATGTTACCCTCAAACAGGCCATCCACCTGCCCACCTTCTTCCCTAACCCTCAGAACAAGGGGGGAAGGATACTGCATTCTTTGGATGTGCACAGGCAACTCAGATTTTATCTGGATTGTACAAAGACATTCAGGAAAACTGACCAGCTCTTGGTCAGCTTTAAAGCAGGGACACAGGGGAAACCAATATCCAAACAGACCATTTCCAAATGGATATCACTCTGCATCCAATTGTGCTACTCTTTGCATGGAAAACCACCCCTAGGGCCATCAGAACCCATTCCACTAGGGCAGCCTCTATTTCCACAGCATTCCTTAGAGGGGTACCCACCAAGGACATCCTAGAAGCTGCCACATGGACTTCAGTCCACACCTTCACCAAGCATTACCATCTGGATTTATTCTCAAAAGCTAGGGCTGGGTTTGCCTTTGCAATTCTGCAGGGCATGCTCTCCCAATCTTAAGTTTCTATCAACCTTCTACCCTTCTCCTCAGCTTTCAGAATCTGCCCAATGGTGATGACTGCAGCAGTGAGAAATGAAGAACATAGTACAGTTGTGTACACTTACCATAAATGTAGATGTTCAAGTGTTCTCACTGCTGCAGTCATGCTTTCCCTCCCTCCTTCCCCCTGATATCTGCTGTCCTTAGAGAGACACATATTTCTATGGGCGTCTCTTACCCCAGGACTACTAGTAATTATTAAAATTGGACTTCTTTGGTTGGTTAAGGCAAGAAAAACTGAGGTAATTGTGTCGCCTGCTCTCATTTATAGCTTGGATGACCTGATGTCACCCAGCAAGTGACAGCAGCTGACACACAAAACCTTGACTCTGGTATTCGGACCGACTGAGGGTTATCACAGCATGGATAACCCCAATGGTGAACACTGCAGCAGTGAGAACACTCAAACATCTACATTTATGGAAAGTGTACACAACTGTAATTTCTACCTGAACAGTTCCTTTCTGGAGTTGGGCATCACCTGTAACTGGGATTTTTTTGGTTTTAGTGGTTTTCTTCCTGGTTTGTTCCTTCTTTTCAGTAAGTTGACATCAACCTTTTATAGTGTATACAAAGAGAGAGAGAGAGAGAGAGAGCGAGAGAAAGGGAAGGAGGAGGCAGAATGCAGACTGAGACGGAAAGAAAGAGAAAGAGACAAAGCAGAACATGATGCTGAATAAGTGACCAAAGGCAGCAATGGTTATATATGTGCAGATGCTATGGATGGCGTGTGTCTTTTGTCATTGCCGTAGATTACAGAGAGGGAGATAAGGTCTCACCAAATAAATAAGTGGAGGAAAGTGAAAAGAGCTACTTTATAGTTTGCTGTGCCTTATAATGCTCTTGATTGAAATGGCTCAAAGAGTGTCAGAAGGACATACTACACACACACACACACACACACACACACACACACACACACACACACACACACACACACACACACACACACACACAATCCTTCTGCGCACAGTGCTAATGCTTGTAATGATGACTGTGGTAGTACTGTTCAGTCCAGTTTCTGAGATATCTGTTATTATTTAAAATAGCTAATACTATAGCTGTACGTTTATGATTTGTAAATTTCATGCCCCAGCAGTACTCTCAAGCTGTCATTGTGTAATGCTGTAAAAGCTAGACATAACTTACCTCTAAAGTGTTTGTAGGTTATGCTGTAAAAAGTGAGGTGCATTAGCCTAGTCTTATAATCCAGGTGCTGCAGGATGGTATACCACTCAAAATGTAGTAGTCAATTATATGAACGTCAATTATTTGAAACGTCAGTTATCCAAACTTAGACTTCCAATGTTTTTGGTTAGGAAAACTCATAAAGTCTGAATATCATAAACATTATACATATTGAACTTGTGGTCTGCGGTGGGAGTGACGGATGCGTTTAAGGTGGAGGTGGAATTACATCAAGGATCAGCTCTGCGCCCTTTCTTATTTGCAATGGTGATGGACAGGTTGACAAACAAGATCAGACAGGAGTCCCCGTGGACTATGATGTTTGCAGATGACATTGTGATCTGTAGTGAGAGTAGGGAACAGGTAGAGGAGACCCTGGAGAGGTGGAGATATGCTCTAGAGAGAAGAGGAATGAAGGTCAGCAGGACTAAGACAGAATATATGTGTGTGAATGAGAGGAAGGATAGAGGAATAGTGAGGATGTAGGGAGTAGAGGTGGCAAAGGTGAATGAGTTTAAGTACTTGGGATCAACAGTTCAGAGTAATGGTGAGTGTGGAAGAGAGGTGAAGAAGAGAGTACAGGCAGGATGGAGTGGGTGGAGAAGAGTGGCAGGAGTAATTTGTGATAGAAGAGTACCAGTAAGAGTGAAAGGGAAGGTCTACAAGAGGGTAGTGAGACCAGCTATGTTATACGGGTTGGAGACAGTGGCACTGACAAAAAGGCAGGAGTCAGAGCTTGACGTGACAGAGTTGAAGATGTTAAGATTTGCACTGGGTGTGACGAGGATGGACAGGATTAGGAACAAGTATATTAGAGGGTCAGCCCAGGTTGGAAGGTTTGGAGACAAAGCCAGAGAGGCAAGATTATGTTGGTTTGGACATGTGCTGAGGAGGGATGCAGAGTATATTGGGAAAAAGATGCTAAGGATGAAGCTGCCAGGTAACAGGAAAAGAGGAAGGCCTAAGATAAGGTTTATGGATGTGGTGAGAGAGGATATGCAGGTGGTTGGTGTGACAGAGCAAGATGCAGAGGACAGGAGGAAATGGAAACAGTTGATCTGCTGTGGCGACCCCTAACGGGAGCAGCCAAATGAAGATACATATTCACTTGTGCATGTTTTTTGAGCTTATAGCCTGCTCAGTTCTGACCTGCTCAAGGCCATAGCCGGTGTTGAGGTGCAAGGTACCATCAGAGCCGACCCCTTGATGTTGAGTGTCCTCGGATCCAAGGGCTCCAAAACTGAGGGCTGGATTGGAGAAGGAAATTGCAGTTGGAATGACATGAGGCCACCAAAAGTGGCCTGGAGTGGTGGTGAGTGGAAGCCTGTGCCGGTGACTGGGTCGAGATAGGGGAGGGTAGAAAAATAGAAAAGGTAAACTTTAGGAGACAAAATTAGGCAAAAGGGATTAAAAAAGCAGCAATTACCCAAAAACCGAGTTTGGGACATGGATCATGATGCAAGCTGAATCATGTCAAAAGAGATCTGAAGGGAGGAAGGAGACAAGGGCATTATGGGTAGGGGAGGAGCTTAGAGCTTGGATCAAGATCTCCCCATCATAATTTTTTTTCTTTTCTTTTCTGTCAGTGTGTGTGTGTGTGTTTGTGGGTGAGGCTTTTTGTTGGGCTTTTCAGTACCTTTTATTATGTCTGAGACCCCAAAAGCTGGGTTTAAAAAGTGCATGGAGTGTGGCCATAAGCTCTCCCCAGCCGATGACCACACTCTGTGTGTGTGGTATGTGGTATGCTTGGGGCAGCCCACTTAGAGACCTCCTATTTCTTCTGTACTGGGTTTAATCCCTGGCACTGATGGACAGGAGAAATAAGTTAATCCTAAAAGGGCTTCTTCCCTCTCCTTCCACCGAGGCACAGGCCTCTTCTGCCTCGGTCTCCTTGGCTATCTCCACCCCGACCTCTGGGATTCAAACCCCTGCCAAGAGGCCCGGGGATGAAGATAAGCCTCCTAAACATAAGGATTGGCCTAAGAAGTGATTCCCCCAGATTGCTCAGGTCTTTGGGTCCACCTTCCAAAGTTAGGTTGACCTCGAGGTCGGAGTCCCCTCAGCTCTGTTCTCCTTGGTTCTCCCTGGAGCTGGAGGAGCTTTTTTCCCAGCAGCCGGTGCAGGCTTCCACTCACCACCACTCCAGGCTGCTGTTGGTGGCCTCATGTCATTCCAACTGCAGTCTTTCTGAAGCAGAGATGGATAGGATGATGCAGAAGTTTATCCACACCTAGCTCCAGTTGGAAGTCTTGTCTGCCCCCCTCTCCCTCCAGAGCATGGGTCAAGCAATCTGTGTTCATCCCTATTTTTCCTTTGCCAATCCAGCCCTCAGTTTTGGAGCCCTTGGATCCAAGGACACTCAGCGTCGAGGGGTCGGCTCCGATGGTACCTTGCACCTCAATGCCAGCTATGGCCTTGAGCAGGTCAGAACTGACTTGCTTGGATCCATCCAGCTCTTGGAGCTGGAGCCTTGTTGCCGGATCTGAGGGGATGGTGTTGGCTCTAAGCCTTTTGGAGCAGAGCCTTCCCTTAGGTATCTCAGCCCTCATAGGCTCAGCTCCGACTCCCCTGTTGGGTCAGAGGGACATAGCTATGACTATCATCTCTTCTCAGGAGGTCTGTTTCTCTTTGGCTTTCGATGTAGTGGAGAGGGTCCTCTCTATCCCATTGAGACCCTTGACTGTCTTGTCTTTGGAGTCCATCCTGTGTTTCTGGTGTGGGTCTGACCATTCTTTCATCTCAGGGACAGCCTGCCGCCACTATGCCCCAGGATGCCCCATCTTGGGAGCAGCAAGTCATTGGTGAGTCCTCCTCAGAATCTCCCACTGAGGAGGCTTCTCGCAAATGCACATGCAAAAGGAGGCACTTGGACTCCCCACCAGAGTCACTCACTGAAGACACTGATTTGGAGGAAGGGGAAGGTTCCCCCCAATAACCCCCTGAGGATGTCTCCTTCAGAAACATCATGGAAATCCTATGCCAGTGTGGGGGAGGGGGGTGGTTTGTCCAAAAAACCTAACTCAGATGAATCGGTGTTCCTGGAGGCTTTTGGTGTAGGACCCTCTACTTCCTGGATGTCCCCTCCTGCACATCCCTTGCTGGATCTGATTCCATCTCAGTAGGGAGTGGAAGGAACCGGACATGGTAGAGCCCATTCCCAAATGCCCTGGCAAAGTTTTGAGCCCCCCTTTGGATAGGACCTATTGGAACAAAGGATCCCCAGTTGATGACATGGTGGTGGCATCTGCCACTAAAAAGGAGCTTGCTCAGGAGAACTCTGTGGTCCACCCTCCAGACCGAGAGTTCAGGACGATGGATAGTTTTGGGAAGATGGTATATGCTTCACCGACCTTTTCTGTCTAGGTGCCGAACTACCTGGCATATGTGATTAGACTGCAGCGAGGCCTGGTCAAGGAGGTCACTGAGTCTACCCCAGGGTCCATGTTGGTGGAGGACAAGAAAGTTTTCTCCTTCCGAATGGCCACCCTGACATCTGTTGCTAACATCTCTATGTCTCCTCACCCATGCAATGGAAGGCGGCACTAGAACTGCCGGTACTGGCATTTCTATCAGGCATCATGCTTGGCTCCAGTTGTGTGCCTTTTCAGAACCCTTTAAGGTGTCTTTTATGAATGCTCAGTATGACAGTTCCTCCCTTTTTGGGAAGACAGTGTGTGACACCCTAGTTCAGAGTGAGAAGGACGGGAAGACTCTGTTTGCCATTGAGATCCACTTTTCGAACCCTCAATGATCCTTCTCTAGGAATCAGTGTGGGAACAAAAAGATGTGCTGTAAAAAGTGAGGTGCATTAGCCTAGTCTTATAATCCAGGTGCTGCAGGATGGTATACCACTCAAAATGTAGTAGTCAATTATATGAACGTCAATTATTTGAAACGTCAGTTATCCGAACTTAGACTTCCAAATTTTTTGGTTAGGAAAACTCATAAAGTCTGAATGTCATAAACATTATACATATTCACTTGTGGTCTGCGGTGGGAGTGATGGATGCATTTAAGGTGGAGGTGGGATTACATCAAGGATCAGCTCTGAGCCCTTTCTTATTTGCCCCAGGACACTCAGGACTCACCTTCCCCCAGGGGCAGAGGGAGATTTGATAGACGCCACCCTAGAGGTAGAGGGGGTCTGAGAAATCAAGGGTCTCGAGAACCTTTCTCAGACAGAGTCCCACAGCAGACCTGAAGGTTTGCCTGATTGCTTGTCTCTGGAGGCAGTTGGGAGTCGCCTTTCACTTCACCTAACGGCTTGGGAGTCCATCACAGAAGATCGTTGGGTGTTGCAAATTATATCCAGAGGTTATTCAATCCCCTTTCCAAAGTCAGCTCTACCACTCAGTCACCTCCCGGATGTCCCACCTGTGCACAGGGAGGATGCATCACTAGAAATGACAAATCTGCTAGAAAAATGAGTCATCCAACATGTTCCCCCAGACCAGTTCAGATTAGGCATTTATTCCAGGTTCTTTTTAGTGCCAAAGAAGACAGGGGACCTAAGAGCAATTCTGGATCTATCCATCTAGAACCTGTCAGTAGCCAAAACGAAATTTTGGATGGCCACCCTTCAGTCTATCCTGCCCTTCCTGCAGGAGAATGATTGGATGTACTCGATTGATCTCCAAGATGCATACTACCACATCAAAATGGACAGGTGCTCTTACTTCTGGCTGGGAGCTGATCATTATCAGTTTCAAGTGCTCCCCTTTTGTCTCACCACAGCCCCCAGGGTGTTCACCAAGGTGATGGTGCTAATAGCATCTCACCTGAGACTCCAGGGCATACAGGTCTTTCCTTACCTAGATGATTTGCTCCTCGCTGCCCCTTCCAGGCTTCAGCTCTGTCAAGCAAAGGATTACTTCCTTTCCCTAGCCCAGTGGTTGGGCATCACCATCAATCTCAGCAAGTCATCGCTGGCCCCAGTTCAGGTGTTAAACCAAGGTCTTTCTTACCTTGGAGAGGATACATTTACTGAAACTTCACATCCTGGGCATTCTTCAAGCCCAGCCACTGAGGAAGTAATATTAAGGGCATTGGGGTCCATGGTGGCCACGATCCTTCTCTTACCTTTGGCAGATTTTCACATGCAGGTTCTTCAGTGGATTCTTGTGGTCCAATGGTCCATGTTAGCTCTCCTGCTGTCTCACCCTGTTCAAGTCTCTAGGGTGTGCAGGGACTCTCTTCAGTGGTGGTTACATTACCTTAACCTTATTCGGGGTTGCCCCTTTCTTCTCCCTTTCCCCTTGACCATGGTGACTATGGACACCTCCCTGCTAGGGCAGATGGGGATATTGCTCTGGAAGGACAGTCCAAGGCATGTGGTCCCCCTACGAGACCAGATTCCATATCAGTGTCTTGGAGATGAGGGCGGTGCTTCTAGAGTTGCAGGCTCTCCATGCCCATCTTCCCTCAGGAATGATTGCTATCCAGACAGGCAATATGTCTCTGGTCTGGTATATCAACAAGAAGGAGGCAAGCAGGTCTTATCCCCTTTGTCATGAAGCCATGAGAGTGTGGGAGTGGGTGATTTCCACCGGCCATTTTCTGGTGGTAACACACATTCCAGGGAGGTCCAGCATTACAGCGGACAGGCTCAGCAGGTCTATTCTGATGCGCTATGAGTGGTCTCTGAATCCTTCAGTAGTGAAACAGATCTTTCTCAATTGGGCTGAAGCCTGCTGCGATCTTTTTGCCTCTACTTCTAATGTGAAATGCAGCAAGTTTTTTGCTCTGAGCCCCCCTCTGGGGGACGCCCCCAGAGATGCTCATGTTCATGCTTGCCCCCCCCCAGTCTTCTGTATGCTTATCCTCTTCTTCCCTTAATACCAATATCCTTAAGAAAGCTCACAGGCTGGGGAGCTTAGTAATCCTCATTGCCCCATTCTGGCCTCGCCAAGTCTGGTTTCCCTCTCTCTGGTCTCATCTTGTGGCTCCACCATGGTTGCTGGATCCAGTTCTGGATCTCATTTCTCACCCTTCAGGGATTCCCCATCCAAACCTGGGAAGTCTGAAGCTCACCGCTTGGGTGCTTCAGTTCTCCTCATTGTCAGGACTTCCTGCTTATCTTCACCTGTAAAAAAGATCCTGCTGATGGCTCATAAATCTCCCGCTAGAAAGGTATACTCCAGTAAATGGAGACTTTTTCAATCTGAGCTTCAGAATGTGCCCTAGACCCTTTCACTGCTCCAGTCTCATCAGTTTTAGAATTTTTAGCAGAGATTTTTCAACAAGGTGCTAGTTTTTCTACAATCAAGGTTCAACTTGCAGCAATTTCTAATTTTCATGTGGGGCACAATATGGTTTCCTTAGCATCTTCAAAGCTTTATAAAGCCTCCCTAAAAGGCAGCTTTCTTCTTCAGCTACTGGTGAAGGACCCCACGCCGCTGTGGGATCTTACCTTAGTTTTACAGGCATTGGTTTCACCTCCCTTTGTACCTGCAGCCTCTATGGATATTCAATTTTTGTTTTGGAAGACGGCCTTTTTGGTGGCTATTACTTCTGCCTGAAGCATTTTGGAACTCCAAGCATTGTCAGTCAAATCACCTTATATGATTTTTCATAAGGATAGGGTATCCTTGCGTTCTAACCCTTCTTTCTCCCTAAGGTAGCTTCAGAGGCCAATATTAATCAGGTAATTAATCTTCCCATCTTTTTCCCAAATTTCCAAAATAAAGGGGAATACAAATTGCACTTACTGGACATGCACAGACTGTTTCATTTTTACTTGCACAGGACTAAAGCATTCCGTAATTCTGACCAGCTCTTCACATCTTGCCCTAAACCCTTCTTAGGGAAACCAGTATCTAAGGTCACCATCACCCGTTGGATTTTCCCGTGTATTTTGCTGGTGTATTATACCAAGGGATTGACTCTGCCAGGTCAAGTGAAGGCACATTCCACAAGGTCTATGGCTACTTCAGTTGCCTTCTGGTCTAGAGTTTCATTAGACAACATTTGTTCTGCAGTCACCTGGACTTCATCTCATACCTTTATCTCACACCATAAGTTGAACATCATATCCAGGAACAAGGCATCCTTTGGGTCTGCCGTGGTCTGGAATATCCTTCCATGAAAGCCTCCCAGGTTTCTAGTAGCTGGGACTCTGTCCTACAGGTTGAAGACCAAATGAAGACAACAACTTCAGATAAAGAAGTTATGTACTCACCATAACATTTCATCTGATTTGTTGTCCTTCATTTGTCTTTAACCATCCCTCCCTCCTTCCCCTTGCCTGGCATAGACTGTGTGGTGGTATGATGAGTAGAGGATGTGGTCATCACCAGGATGCCCATTACTCTTTTCTTCTTGTGCATGGATATTTGGCATGGGATAAGTTTTTGGGTTGGGTGCAATTCTAGGTGGGGTAGCAAACTCGATCTGAAGGGAGGAAGGAGACAGGAGCATTATGGAGAGGAGCTTGGAGCTTGGATCAAGATGCTGATTATGCGGCCATTGGATCCGTGCCAGATCTGGGAACCCACAGGTTAAAGACAAATGAAGGACAACAACTCAGATGGAATGTTATGGTGAGTACATAACTTCTTCTTTTCTGAGCCCTGAGTCTAATGGCAGCATTTTTTTCATGTCACCCTTTGCCAGATTCAACATGAGAGTCTTACAATGGATGTTGAGAGTATAGTGGTCTCAGCTGCACAACCTCATGACTAAACAGGCATGACTTTCAATATCTTGTTACAATCATCTGCAGTGGTGTTTCCATTTCCCAAACCTGATATCAGGACATGCTCTTCTTTCTCCACTCCCAACAGTCATGGTCAGCATGGACAAGTCTGCCTTGGGGCTGCACTGTCTGGGACAGTCAGTTCAAGGAACATGAACACAGGACTATTTAAATTTGTACATTAATATCTTGGGCAGGAAGGTGGTGTTCTTAACACAGCAGGTCTTTCAGAGCCTCTTTCCCTCAGGTACAATTGCCATACACACTGGCAGTATTGCTTTTGAGTGATGCATCAACAAACAATGAGGAAACAGCTCATATCCCTCCTCTGCAGTGAAGCAATGTGGGTTTGGGAATAGGCAGTCAACTCCCAGCATTTTCTAAGTGCAACATACATTGCAGGCAAGCCATCTCTCTAGAGAACAAACTGAACATATTTCTCTTGATGCCTCATGAGTGATATCTTATCTGGGGGAAGCATTGCCATGGTGTCTTCACTTTGCTTTCCAACACCAAATGTAGTTAACTTATTTTCCTTAATCCCTCATTCTCTTGGCATTTCTCAAATACTTTTGGAATTCAGACTTTTTTATGAGAAAGTTGAATTTAAAGTTATTGTATGGACAAGATGATCAGAACTATGTAACAACTAATAAATTAACAAGTATTTATACACCAGTAAGTAACCTAGTAATTTCAGCATTTAAAGTAGCAGTTGAAAATGAAATGTATGATTTATTTAATAATATAAAAAGGAAAACATTTATAACTCAACTAGTGAACAGAATGCAGCTATACAGTCTTTAATTAGCAATACTGACATAGTAATTAAAATTCTGATAAAGGAGGGGGAGTTGTTTTGGATGCTGTAGATTGTAATAAAATGATGTTAAAATGTTGGCTACTGATGATTAAACACATATAGTAAAGAGAGATGTGATAATTACAGAAGTTAACTCAGTTGTATACAATATACATATAAATGGTGAAATATCTTTAGAAGTATCAGAATATTTGTATTTTACAACACCTAAAGTTCCTGTTATTTATGGCATTCTGAAAATTCATAAGTCTTTAAATATCTGTTAGACATGTAGTCTCTGTGAGGGTGTGGGTCACAGAATTCTATTTCAAAGTGTCTTGAAAACAAATTAAAAACAGTTTTACAGTTATCTACAGCCATTGTTTAGGACACAGCTGATTTTTTACAACAATTATTCAGCTGGAAAAGTAATAATAATATTATAGATTGTTATTTTGTAACTTTGGATGCAGTCATTATTTACCTCTGTACTGAATAAAGAAGGAATAGAATATGTTAAAGATTACATGACACGAGAAAAAAAATTACTACATCAGATGTAAATATATGTGCCTTATTAAACATTGTATTAATGAACACTGTTTTTTTGTTTCTTGATCAATATTATAAACAACAGAAAGGTGTGGCAATGGGTACCCCAGTGGCCAGCACCTATGTGAATATTGTATTGTATGAGTATGCTTTGTCAGAACAAAGTAATCAGTATTATCATAATGTATTATTTTATAACAGATTTGTTGATGATTTATTTTTAATATGGGAAGGTTTATTCTATTAAATGAATTTGTAACTTATATGAACACCACTACTCATTTTTTAAATTAAAAAATGTACACTTCTCCCAGATAGACTTTTTGGATGTAAGGTTGGTTAAAAATATTATAGAAAGAATAGAAACTACTTTTTGTAAACGCAAGTGAAAAAAAAATACTTATTTTCACAGTAGTGCATGCACCACATATTTTTAGCAATATCATTAGGAATTAGATAGGACAGGTAACCAAGCTTAACACAATAGATAAAGAAGTGTGTACCCAAATTAACTATATGGCTAGTGGTTTTATGGCTAGTGGCTACAATGAGCAGTAGATATCTATTTTAGAGAGAGAGAAATTTTGCAAAAGAGTGATCATAAATTACACCTATCTTTTCTGAGAAGAGAGATTTTCAATACACACAAAATTGTCACACAAATTCTACATCTAAATGTAGATGTGTGTTGTTATAATAGGAGCACTTCTCAGGTTATATATATTATTAAGAAAGATTGGCCAATGGTATGGCATCTACCGCATTTTAAAGGGGTAGAAAATGTACAGCTTAGTTTTGCATATAAACGATCTAATAACTTAAAAACTTGTTATGGTATAAGGAGCAAATACAAACCTTAAATTGCATTAGAAACACAAAACAAGAACAAGGTACATATAAATGTAATAAATGTATGTATTGTGTGTGTGTGTGTGTGTGTGTGTGTGTGTGTGTGTGTGTGTGTGTGTGTGGACACACACACACACTTATATGTTTATTAAACATTCAATAAACAAAAGTAATTTTTATATATGGACATATGGCACATGTGATACAAAGCACACTTTATATGGTGATTTGCCAAATGTATGATGCTTTCTATATAGGTAAAACTAACCATAAATTAAAGGAGCTCATAGGAGATCATTTATCTGATATACAAAGATCTAATAAGACAAATGCCCTGTATAAATATATTAAGGAAATGAATGGTACACATTTTTTTTTTATATTTGCAACACTACATGTTATTTCTGAACATATAAAAGGTGGAGCTATTAAAATACAATAGAAAAATAAGAGAATACGTGGGTTTGAATGAAATTTTTAGTACTGAGCCCATATTGAAGGAATTGCGGAATCGTGTTAAGTAAATGTTTCTTTAACATTTGTACTTGCTAACTGATTTGTAGTCATATGACTTCAATTATGTGATTTTTTTTTTAAATCATGTTATTTAGGTTAAATATTATATAAAGAAGGATTTTATTTATTACTGTTATTTGCCCAATGAAGCTTTTAGCCAAAGTGTTAACTTGTGACATTTTATTAAAGTTCAATGTATATCTATACTGTTGTCTGTGGTTCCAGATAATTTTGCTTTTTATTTGTTTAAATATTTTATTTTAAATTATCCGTTTTTATCCCAAAGGTGTTATTCATTTGATTTGTTTACTTCTGTGAATATCCATAAAACTACTGGAATCTTTAAATGATTACTTGCAATAATGACTGGGTCATTTACATAGTTATTTGTATATGCAGCTCATTCTGTGTGGACCAAACTTCCCTGCCTTTGAAGCAGAGGGTAGCATTGCTTCTAAATGTTATTAGATGTGGCAGATAAAAAAGAGACTTTTTGTAAACATGCAAGGTCACACCCTACAGCACATTTTTCATTCACAGGCATTGATAGGGAATGAAACCATTACAAAACAGACTTAAAATTTTGGATAATAATAGAAAATCTAGATTATCAGTTTGGGAACGTTATTTAAACCTGGTTCAAATGAAGGACTTTAATAATACACTTATAGTCTAATTTTATTTATATGGAATTTGTCTGTACTTAATTTGTAGAGTTTATTTCAGTTGTTTTTTTTTTTTTTTTGTAGGTTGCAATAGCTTTAGTTATCGACTAGAGGGAACCCTTTCACAACATTTGTTTGTGGCTTTGTATCCAAGTTCTATGTACTGATTCAAAACGAATAATGAGATGGAATTTGTAATGCAATTTGGCAAAAGATGTGACTTTTATTTTTCATGTTTGATTTTTACAAACCTATTGTTGAAGTATTTTCAATATGAAATTTGTTTGATTTTCTCTTGCACTTTATCACAAGTCATGTGACATTTTCCTACTTAAGTGAAGTGGAAGTGTCTCCAGCATTGAAATTCCAGGTTTACTGTGAGGTGAAAAGCCTTTTCTGTTTATGAAAGATAATCACTTGGACATTTGGACTGCTCTGGAGTACTTTCGTACATTTTGTAATTTATCTGTGCACTTTCTTCTCACCCTTGTGCACATACAGGATGGATGGTGTATATACATACGTGTTTGTGTGTGTGTGTGTGTGTGTGTGTGTGTGTGTGTGTGTGTGTGTGCGAGGGCTGCCTGACTCTAAGCATGATGGCTTTCAGTGGCTTTCAGATAGAGTAGGGGCCTTCTGCATAATTTCTAACTGGTACTCCATGATTCCATTATGTAACCCCAGTCCTTTGGCTAAAACTACATTTGTGTGTTGCATTCCAAGTCTGAGTGACAGTGTGCTTGGCTCTGTATTACACTGATAACTTGTACCTTAAAGAGCTTCTGCTTTCTTTTTGTCATTTTCTTTGCTCCTTACTTGGCAATTTATGTGTGCTTGCGGGAATGTATTTATGTATGTTAGAATTTGTTGAATAGGATGGTGCACTGAACTAAATGGATCTTTTTCATGCCTGCACTGAGTATACAGAGGAAGTTTATATCAAGGTGCTATATAGAATAGAAGCAGACAAATGAGCAAATATATATTTTATGGAAACTGAATTATGAGAAGGATAAACAGTTTGTAGTGAAACACATTGTATACCAAAGCTTTATGATTAAGTAATCAAACCTCATTGTTTATAACAGTATGGCATTTTGTATACTAAAGCTTTATGATTAAGTAATCAAACTATTATTTAGAACAGTATGGCATTAATACAATTTGTGGAAAAAATAAAGTAAGATGGTGGGAAGGAGAGTGCAGGAGGAAAAACAAGTGGGGTGTAGTGGATATAATAAGAAGATGAGGTGGTAGGAGTGGTGAAAGAAGCATTTAGAGGTACATGACTGAGGATGATTATGTGATGAAGAAAATAAAATTTAGATATAATGGGGATTGCAGCTCTGGGTTATGTGATGCTGATGTTGGTGAAACAGGAGCATATGACTTCATTTTGCAAGTGTTTTTTTTTTTTTAATGTCTTTGGAGTTTGGGGTAAACCGGGATCTCTTTTGGAAAGGTTGTTATGGATTCCCGCAGTTTTAGAATAGGAATAGCAGTGGTTGGTACAATGTGACTTAGAACTTTCAGGTTGTGCTGAATCAGGTTGTAGGTTGATGTTGTGATGGTTGGGTATTAAGGGAAGAATGGGAATGAGTGATTAAAAAGTTTTGAAAATAAATGACACAAGTAGCAACTTTGCCAATCGCTTTATGGGGAGCCATATTGGTTTAAGTAGTATTTGACAATTATATATTTCAGGCCTGCTAGCATTCTGAGGTTAAATGTAAAAAACTCTGAGCAGTAGGTCTTCACTTATCAGGTGCTCTACATGTGGAATTTAATTTGACAGCAGCTTCAGAGTGCAATCACATTGGGTATGCTTAGCATGTTGCTGAAATCATATATTTATAACTCGGGCTGTTTTGATGACAAGTCAGACTTATATACTTATTGTTTATAGTCCAATTTGTTTACTTCATACTTCTTTTAATGTTTTAATACTTTAGTGTTTGCTTGTTTTATAATTTCTTCTGTTTTGTATGATTATTACTGCACTGAATAATGTAAGCACCACATTAAAGCAGAATTCATTATCAACAACAAGAGTTTACTCATAATACCTCTCAAAACTCCAAACAAACAAATGAAAATAGCTGTAAAAAGGCAAAATAATAAAATGCAAATGGCTAAAAACACAAAATGACTTTATTACATAAAAATCCAACTGGTAAGCGCTTTCATTCCCTTCATGGAACTTCTTCAGACCAAGTTGTATAGTGAACAAACTTATTTAAATACTTAATAACAATAACATGTGATACAAAGTGCCTTAACCCTTTCCTTCTAAGAACAAATTTAAAATTTTCCCTATCATTTAAACCGGGGTATACACATGCATTCAGCCTAATTTGCTAGCAATATTCCCTGCAGTCCAGTTCATCTTCTGCATCAAACCTATGATCAAAACCATTGACTTAATCAATTATTACAAATTTGAAGCATGCCTTATTTTTTCATTTGTTTGTTTGGGGTTTTGTGAGGTATTATTAGATTTTATGGCTTTTACAAACAAAGATTTGGCTCCCCAACCTGAGTTAAATTCGAGTTCTTTGCTGGCATCATCAGGATTTACTCTACATGACACACCTAAGGATTCATTGTTGGACAATGGCAGAGGTTTGGTGGAAAAAGTGGCTTCTCAGTCTGAAAGGGTGAATTCTGTTAACAGCAATGTATGTGCTCCTGGACATTCAAATGTGGATGCTATTCCAAAAAGATTTAATAGCACTACAGCTGTGTCTGAGCCCACAGACAACTTGTTGTTTGATGGTCTCAAAGCACCAGAAAATCCATTTTTATTGGAACTTAATTTGCTGGACAACACTGCTGCTATTGAATTGTCAGTAGGTGATGAATTCTACACATTATAAAAAATGTGTTGAAATATAAGAGACTACAGTGGGACACTTTATTTTTTGAAGCCTGTTTATCATCAAATAGACTACCTAGGGGAGTAAAGTGTGCACCTGCAGGAGACAATTTTTCTAAAGAGCTCTTAGATGCTTGGCAAGCCCTGAATGAAAGTACAGGACTTTACTATGTGAGGCTATTGCTGGAAGAAAACACAAAAACTATGACTACATTAAATAATAATATTATTTTGAGCTATAATAGGCTCAAAAATACTGTTTCAGAGAGCAACTTTAAAGCTAAATGGTCTAGGGTTCTGGATAAAGTTGCAGCTGAAAATGAGAATCAAAAGAAACGTAAAATGAAAAAATTTGCTAGCGACAGAAAGGATTATGAAGAAGGGGTGAACTGTTTCTTTAATAATAGCAATGAGTGTCCTGAATCTGCTGGTATTCAAACTAATGAAGAGAAGGAAGTGGGCGGATCTGCAGGAAGTGACAATGATGTTGCTAGGCAGAATAGCACAGCAAAACGCACAAGAATGAGCTCTGAAGTAGAGTTAGTGGATTATGTGACTGAAAACAGAGGAAAACAATTCACAAAAGAAAGACAGGGAAAGAATTATTATTGAAATACTAGCGCCAAGTCCAACAAACAACATTTTCAAAAGGTGGATGTATATCAAGATGGTGGGGCAGGTATGAAATCATGGGCTCAGGTAGCAGCCCACAAACCACAGCAGCAAGGGGGGGGATCAACCAACAAAAGGACAATTCTTCTGGAAAAAAGAAGATGGCAAGAGGGATTTCATGGCAAAAAGAATTACAAAGGAAAGAAGTGAAACAACAATTACAACCATTGAACCAAGGTATTGTGACTGACTGATTTAAAATTATTAATTTGTCAAATGTGGTATTAAATAAACACCATATTATGGTATTAAGCAGGGGATTGACGTTTGTGCTTTCTGCTTGGGCTGACTTGATAAATACTATAAATACACTTAGAGAGTTTGTCAGAAAATAACATTTAAAATGCTTATTTAAAGACTGTAACAACTCTAATAAGGTTTCAGAAAACATATTATTTAGAAAACCTAGGATGTATAATCCAATTCTCAGGCCAGAATTAGAAGTTTTTTGGTAACGTGAGAATGATGTGTGAAAATTATTGTATGACAAAAATGAACCTGTATTTTATTATTTAATCAAAGAAGAAAAAAATGCATTGTTTGAGTTAAAAAAATGACACTAAGCTGTATATTACGAAAGCAGATAAAGGCAATGCAGTTGTGGTGCTTAATACGACATTTTATGTAGAAAAAAATTACCTTGATGCTAAATGATGACAAGTTTTACCAAATAACAATGTGGGCATCTGTTAAAAAAGCATATGGAGTTGTTGATGCTTGTATAGAAGAATGTTTTTTAGATAATTTGATTGACAAAGAAACAGTGGAGTGTTTAGAGTAGAAAAACCCAAGCTGGGAAGTTTTTTGGACTTCCTAAAATCCATAAAAACCTGAATTGCCCTGATTTTAGACCGATAGTAGCCAGTCAAGGCAGTAAGACAGAATCTCTAGTCATCTTCGTAGATAAATATTTACAGAGGTCGGTCGTACAAAGTACATTTTATATTAAAGATTCCTTTGAATTTAAAAGTTTAGCGAAGAATGTGAAAATAGTTGATTCCATGTGGTTGGTTACAGCAGATATTGCTTCATTATATACAGCCATACCAAATGTAGAAAGGTTGGAAATGGTGAATAGGGAGCTTCGTACTTCAGGATTATTTAACACTAGACAAGTAAGATTGTTCATAGAAATGTTGGATGTTATTTTATCGTATAATTTTTTTGAATATAATGATGAAATATACAGACAGTAAAATGGTGTAGCTCTGGGGGCTGCTATGGCCCCCAGCTATGCAAATATAGTCCTGATCAACTGGGAAAAAGAAGTTATTTTAGAATCAGTTTTTTTTCAAAGCATATCATCATATACAGACATTTTATTGATGATTTGTTTTTTATTTGGGAGTGTTCCAAAAAAGAACTCTTAGATTTTATTAAACATGTGAATGAATCCACGAGTTACCTTCGGTTGACATTTAATTATAGGAAGGACAACCTTATTTTTTTAGACCTGAATGTATGCAGAACTAGCAATGCTTTAAAAGTTAAGATTTATAAAAAGGAAGTGCAAAGTAACAGCTATCTACACTACAATAGCATGCATAAGTTTAACCTGAAAAAAAAATAGTGAAGGGGCAATTCACTAGAGTAAGCAGGTTAACAGATGAGGCAGTATTTTTTGAAAAAGAATGTGAAAAACTCAAAAGGAAATTTCAAGAAAGAGGACATCATTAGCAATTCCTGCATGGAAATAAAAAATGTAAGGGAACATAAGGTAGCAAATGTAAATAGCAACTCAAAACAAAATTAAAAGGATTTTTCCTTAGCATGTATTTTAGAAAATTCAGTAGATGAAAGTAAAATCAAAGGAATAATCAAGAATAATTGGAGATTCTTAATGAATTTTCAAGAAATTAAAATGTTATAGGGGAGACCCTGTCTTTGTCTCTAAAAGAGGAAAGAGTTTAAAATACTTTTTTTAAGAAAAGGAATTTATGTTCAAGTATGCCTGATGTTTTGGAAGTGGGGATGAAAAGTTGTAAGTTATGTCAATATATGAAAGAAGTCAAGAATTCTATAGTGACAGCAAGAAGCTTTAAAATTAAGTTGAATAATTTATATAATTGCAGGTCCAAATATGTGGTATACATGGCTTTGTGTGAATTATGTCCAGCATTTTATATAGGGCTGTCATGTAGGCATGCAGACATAGTAGATGCTTTAGCTAACAAAACACCACAATTGAGAAGGAAAAAGTGCTTGGAAACTACCAAAATCACTACAAACCAAAGCACTTGCAGAACCAGCAAACAAAATGCAAACAAAGTTTATAAAAGTAACTAATCTACTTACTCCTTGTCTATTAATGTCTTTTCTATTCTTTCTTTTACTTTCTTTTACATCTTAATATGTTAAATAATGCTAAATAAGTTGTGCATTTTTATTTCAAGAATGTTGTGTGCATTTTTATTTCAAGAATGTTGTATCCTATAATATAATACCATATATTGTCTATTCCCTCCTTATTTTTATTCTGCTCTTTTTTCTGCATACTATGTAATTGTTTTATGTCTATGTGGAGCTTTTCTCCCCGGGCCTCTGCTGAAAATGGAAATATATCCAGTTAGACTAGCCCGGTTAACAAATGTAAAATAAATAAATAAAAATAAATAAATGCCTCTTCAGGTCGGTGAACCAAAATGATTTATTTAACGCCACAAAACAATAACTTGCATATTCATCCTTAGACTTCATCAGAATGAATAGTTACACAAGCTAGTAATCTCCTTAAATAACCCTCCCTTCCCATTAACAAAACAATTAACCAATTAAAACATTTAATATGTTTGTAGTGCATTCAAAATGCAACTGTAAAAACTCCTAAAACAAACAGGCACTTATTGCAACACAAGGTTTTAAATACAGATTTAAAAAAAATGAATCACATAATTAGTATGTAAATACATAAAATGCAGGCCATTAAATATAATAATATAGAAATAAATAAATAAGATGTGTTGCACCAAAATTTTAAATTGTGTTGAAACAATGCCACTGTGATAAAGTAGTGAACACTGCCATCTACTGGTCAAGAAATAATGCTAAATAAAAACATAGTTTAGCAGATCTAAGTTTAAGGACAGGGGCTAAAGAAATATAGTCATTCAAGCCTGGTTTGCTGTTGGCCTCCAAATTCAACTGCCAAAATAGTTCCTGTACTCTATAGTTGTCTCCCAGGCACCACCTCGAGGGTCTATTCTATTTTTTCTATGAGAAAAAAAAAACAAAAAACTGCATCTTTACAAAGTGTGGTGTGTCTGAATAGTGCATTATTAGTGTCTTGGTTACTGATGTCATAGAGATGTTCGTATATTCGCCTCTTAAACTTCCTAGTGGTCTTCCCTATATAGAAGGCTCCATAGGATTTACAAATGGCGATGTATATGACCCCCATGGTATCACAGTTGGAGAAAGCATTGGTTTCTAACTTTATGTTCCTCTCCATTAAATACACACTCTCCCGCTGTTTAACATGTGAGCATTGGGAGCAAGCCCCACACTTAAAAGTGCCTTTCTTCTGCCTACCCTGCTTTGGTTTTCTATATTCCAGCATTTCCTTAATATTTTTCCCCTTCCTATAAATGAATTTCAGGGGGTCCTTGAATAACAGGTCCAAGTCAGAATAGTCCCCAAACTTCCCCCAATTTCTAGAAATAATATCTTTAACCAAATAAGTGTCACTACTGAAATTCAAGATGAAATTACTACTCCAATTTATGCCTGGAGTTGGGGTATTCTCTGTGTTAATTACAGTGTGTTTCAATACCCCTAAAATGAGACTACCCCCCCCTCATTTTTTATTTCATTCATTACTTCTTCTATTAAAACAAGGGGGTCATTTCTTTCCAAAAACATATTTTTCAGTTTCTTACTTTCTCTGTCGAAGTCACTATCCAGGGACGTCATCCTACTACTTCTAATGAACTGCCCTTTCAAAATTCCTTTCTTTTGTTTGAAAGAGTGGACACTAGTGTAAAACAGGTAAGAGTTTGAAAAAGTCGCTTTTCTGTAAACATTGGACTTAAATTTTCTAACTTCAGGCATCTTTTCAATCATCACATCCAAGTATTGTAAGTGTTCCCTAGAAAAATTGTGGGTAAATTTAAGGAAGTCAGTAGTACTATTGACGTACTCGATAAATTCTATTAGTTTCTCCTCAGGTCCAATCCAAAACCTACAAATATCATCCAAGTAACGTCGGTAGAATTTCCAGTATTGAGAATATCCAGAATGAAAAATAAACTGCTCTTCCCAAATAGACAATACCAAGTTTGCGTACATGGGGGCACAATTGGCCCCCATGGCTACTCCACTTGACTGCCTAAAATACTCATCCTTGAAATACAGAAAATTGTGTCTTAGTACCAAATCCATAAACACCAAGATACTGTTTTCATCAAAACTTCCTTTGATTCTAAGAGCTTCTTCAAACCATTCTAACCCTAGCTTGTAATGAATGACGTTGAATAAATTCTGGATATCTAAAGTAACAAAGATGAGTTTGTGACTGTATAGATCATTGTTAATACTTCTCAAAAAATCCCAAAAGTCCTTCAGAATGCCCGCCTGCTCAGACCAGACCTTTTTTAACCCTAAGTCCAAAAATTTGGCCAAGGGATAAATTAGACCCAGTGGCTGCCACAGCTGGTCTGAGTGGTGGGTTGTCCATATCCTTATGGACCTTGGTTATACCAAAAATAGATGGTACTATTGGTTTGTCCATAATTAAATAGTAATAGGTATCTTGACTAATCATATCTTCTCCAACCAATTCTTTAAGAATGAAATCAGTCTTCCTATGGGCTATATTAATCTCGTTACATGGGACTCTAGAATATCTGTCCATGTTTTTTAACATATCCAATATCTTGCCTGAATAAATAATACTGTCCATAAGGACAGTCCGCCCTGACGTGATGGTTGTTCCTTAAAGAATCCAGGAGGGCATGTTCTTTCTTATTCAAATTGTATTGTCTTCTTTTCTTATTTAGACCCTGTCAAAGCTCCCTTTCTACCTGAATTTCAATTTTTTTTTTAACTGGGGGTGAAGGGGTGGATTATAAGTACTTTTTCTCTTAATCAAATTCATGTCCCCCCCCCTCCTGGTGCATTAACAATTCTTTTTCCTCAAAAACAATTTTAAGTCAATCAAAACGTCCGTAATTTGATTTCTGTTGCTAGGTACAAACTTTTACTAATCAAACTAAAGTATGTGCAGTCAATGTCCAGGCTACTGTAAATGTATATACTAAAATGGTTGTACTTATGCCTGTACCCCTCGACTACTATACCATTGTCTTGTATCGAACTATGAGTGGGGCTAATTGGGGTTGGTATCTCCTCCTGTTCGCCACCTTTGCAAACAAAAATTAAGTCATCTATATAATAGAAATATTTTATCACATAATCAGTAAAAAAACTTAACAAAATAAATGCTCAGTCTCAAAAAGGGATATAGATAAATTAACATACATGAGGGCAAAAGGGGCCCCCATGGCAGTTCCCTGAATTTGATGAAATAATTCATTATTAAAAACAAAACAAAAAAAATTCTCCAGACAAAATTTAACTAAATCAACAATAAAACATGACAATGGTGTAGCACCTAAAAATAATATAATGCTTGAATACCATGACAATGTTGTATATTAGTATACAAACGTTGTACATCTAATACTACCCGATGCATATCTTTTTCTATTTCAGATTAGAAATTTTACTTATAAAATCCTGGTTATCTCTAATATAAGAAGAAGTTAGTTTAACAAAAGAAAACAATTATTCATGTAAAAATAAATGCAGATTATGTAGAAAATATCTAAAAGCAGCAACTATTGGTCTACACTGTGACTTATCCAATCCCTTATGAACCTTATGGAAGCAATATAAATTTGCCAGATTACAACCCTGTATAGCAAACTTTTTATCTAAATCATTTTGACTAAAATAACCAAGCCTATAACCCCTCTGTAGTAATACATGATACTTTTCAAGGGCTTGATTTTAAACCACAGTATCACATCTCTCATAAACTGATGTATTATTTAACAATGTATAACACATATCTGCATATTGTTTAAAATTCATCACACCAATCTTATTACCTTTATTAGAAGGCTTGATTACTAGTTCACAGTTATTGATATTCATGATCCATTGTTTGAGAGGTAGATTATAATTCACATTAGATTTAAACTTCAAAAATCATCAATTAATGATTCAACAGAAAAAAATTAAAGCAGTGGAAAACTGTTCAATGGCATTATTATCAAATGAAGGTATAAATAAACTTTTACATTTATACTAGATGTATCTAATAGACAATAAGCATTGTGTTTGGTCTCATTCCACTCATTCACATCAGAATCACAAGAGTGGAAACTATCTTCAGTACTAAGACTTGAAACTCCCTCAAATTCCTTTTCTGACTGAGAAAAATAACACAACAAATACAATTTGTGTATCAGTCAGAAAATTTCACATTTTAAATTATGCTTATGAGGAAGGGAACAAACTTAAGACCTAAATTAAGAGCAGATTCCAAGGGTTCCAATAAAAACAGCCAAATATATTAATGATCATAGAATTGCTATTTTTAAATAGTACGTCAACACTTTGTCCACACTTATTGCCATCTACCTTTCTTATGGTCTTGTCTGGACTGTCCATCAGTGTTATTAAACTGTCCCTGTCCAAATCTGTTTCTCTTTCTCTCATTATAAGGGCTATTCGTTCTATTACCAGAATTGCAAAATCTCTCCTCATGGGTGGCAGGATCCTAGGCAGGTGGTAATGAACGATAGGCGCTCCCATCACTATTACCTTCCGTGAGCATATCTACACCATCAGATGAAACAAAGGAAACAGTTAACAGCTTTTTATCCCTTCTGGTAGAATGAGTTGACTGTGCATGCACTTTAACCTTCCATAGGAAAGCTTTCCTGTTGTTATAGTCACAAAGATCTCTCTTAAGCTTACCTTTCTTTTTATCAGTTAAGTCCTGTTCATAGGACTTAAGTTTATCATTGATATCAGTCAATAATGTGTCAAGCTTAGACACGGAGAGTTGGGAACTAAGTTGCGAACACAAGGACTGTACTTCCTCTTCTAAACAATGTTGTTTCACTAAATCATGTTCAATCAAAATTCTAACCCATTCCAAAGCACACTTATGGGCTGTGCAATTCATTTCTGCTTAAAAGCCTGATCTTCCTCATTATCATCATTTAAAGGTGTGCTACGCTTTCAGTGGAGTAAAGAAAAACACTGTTCTCAGTCTTCTTTTCAAAGTTTTAATGGCTTTAATGGCAAATGAGTGCTGCTTAGATGAACATTTTACAGTCAGAGTTGACTTGGTTTTATACTCAGTGGAGGTAGGTGTGTAAAGTTTGGGACCCCCCTATTGGTCAGAAAATGGTGGGTTGAACCTTTATTGTTAAAGCCTAAAAAGCAGGGACTGAGCTGGTGTGCTTGGGGGTGGGGTTAACAAACAAACTATATGCTGACCAATCAAGGTACGAGGAATCACATCAGCTTTCCATATTAAACTAAAATTCTGGAGTCACAATAAAAAGACATTCTAAGTTCAAATGTTAGAAACTTACTGTAAGCTGTGTTCATGTTTGGCTGTTATTGTCGGTGTGGGGGGAATGGGACACATCCAAGTCGTATGATACTTTTGCTTAAACTTCATCAGATTTGCCATTAGGGCTATTGTACATCCTTATTTCATTTTTAATTTTTATTTATAAAAATCCTACCAGTAAAATCTTGTAACACGGTTCAATTAACTACGACAAAAAACCCTAACCAGCCTTACCCAATAAGGAGAGATGAAAAATAAAAATAAGATAAACACTTCATTTTAACAGGATTGTAAGAGGAGTCTGAGGGATCCATTCCATTTAAAAAGTTTTAGTAGAGGTGGAGGAGACAGTGTATGGGGAAGGGGTCAAAATATGTGCTAGAGATCAGTTGAACATGGGATAGAGTGGGAAAATGGTGTATAAATGAAAATAGCGCCATTATTTCAGGTGGTGTCCGTGGAATGTAAAGAGCTATGGACCTCGCTTAAAGAGTGAACTGCAGATATCAAGATTGGGAGAGACACTCTAAAATGCTGGGACCCACAAATATAAACCAACGTGACAATCCGGGAGTAGTTTTATTACTATGTGACTGTGAGGATCCTCAGCCACCCTCCTAGCATAAAGAAAATATCACATCTGACTCGCATAAATTAATCTGTACTCTGCCATTGCTAGGGGTAAAGCCCAAAAAATTACGTGCAATGGCCTAAGTTAACACAGATTGCGGCATGGAAAATAGTGGGATTGGAACAACATGGGGGGATAGCTGTAGGAGTGGATTGGAAATCTAGTGGTCAGCCAGTGGAAACATCTAAATTGTAAAAGTGGAAAGTGGTGGAGTGGGGGCAGAGCTTTAGGAGACACAATGAGCAATTGGATGAGCCAGAATGTAAAATATATAAAACTAAACAAATAATAAATAAATAAATAAATATAAATAAAAATTAAAAACTGAAAAACAAAGGCCACGGGGTGTTGTTGGTGCCAGATGGCTTATGAAGGAAAAAGCCATGGAAGGAAGGGCTTGGAGAGTGGACACATGGACAATATAGGGAAAAGAGCAGTCCACCATGTGGGAGATCTGAAAAAAATGGAAAACAGCTCACCTGGAAGAATTATCCAAGTTAGGCATCAGGTAGTGTTGATGGCAAAATGATGAAGTTACCTCAAATAAAAGGACAAACAGTTCATTAAAAATAAACCTGCTATTGCTGGGGGTAGAAGTCCAGTGCCCAGGAATCAGGAAACATTGAGAGGAACGTATATATTAACTGCATGGATGGGGAAAGCAAGGGGGTTAGACCTGGAATCCAACACCGCAAACATAATAAAAGGAGGAAAAAATAAATAATTAAATAAAAGAGTGTGAAAATGTACGCTGAGTTGCGGAAGGGATGCCAAAGCTAGTGATAGCCAGACTAAACCCTATGCTGAAAAATTAGAAATGATCATTATGAGAAAATATAGGTAATATACCAAGCCAGAGGGTTCTGTCATAGCTTCCATTAAAGGAAGTATTGGTAGGAACATAGTGGGGAGGGAGTAGGTGGAAAATAGAAGGGTAGTCTACCAAGTGGTAACCCAGGAAGGGGTGGAAAAACTGCTGGACTGGAAAAATTATTGCAACAAATTAGGCTGAAATATGTTGAAACTTTTTTGGCTTGAAACATGTTAGACTTTATAAAAAACTGTCACTGTAAAGAGGGAAGGGAGAGCTCCAGAGTGAAATGGACTGGGAGGCTAATGCGGACTTTGGGGCTCAGATAAGTAGACTTATAATCTATCAAAAACTCTATAAAAACTCTATACGAACTTTATAAAAACTCTAAAAAAAATGACCATTCAAAAAACTAAGGATAAGACCATGCATGATATCAGGATAGATAATATATAAAAATGAGGCTGTAAAAACATATTCTTTGAGAAGTAGTTGTCCAGGTTATACTAGAGATTGGTAGCATGCTGATGTTAATTCAATCTGACAGTCACTGGGTTTGTGGTAGTAGTCCATCCAGTATTCCACTTACCGATACTTCTGGTGGTCGAGCTTATGGAGGTTCAGGACTGGAATGAGTGATTCCATAGTGTTGAGTCCTGGGGTATTTCTGGCTTGCAGCCTGATCTGCCAGCAAAGTTCTTTCTTTTCCAGATAGTCGTTGGTGTTGCCATTGAATGGAGTTTCTGATATCTGGTCTAGGATGTGGAAAATGTACCTGTTGTGGCCTGCCTTGTTCCGAGCGTGGATTGCCAGGGGGTTGGATGTTGCCAGGTACCTGATGTTGTGATAGTGTTTTGCTACTCCCATTTTGAGTTTGTTTATAGTCTTTCCACTGTAAAAATGTCCTGCATTTAGTACACTCTGCCCTGTACATTACCCGCTTGGAGTTGCAATTGCCAGGATAGTGTGCTGAAAGATTTTGCTATTTTTGGGGCAGTAGAAAACAACCTTATTACTCATAAACTTGCAAAATGTACATGATGGGTTGCTGCATGGGTAGGTTCCTCTTTTTTCCACTATCCTGGGTACTGGTGGTCATTCTACATAGTCCCTGATGTTACATCCTCTTTTGGGAGTGGCTAGCCCCTTGGTCTGTCAGAAAATGGTGTCACCGAATTTGGGATTAGTGAGAGTAGTTTCCCCAGGACCTCTGTCTCCCCTGGACGTGCTGCATAGTCCCTGCAGGTAGCTTAGATCACAGCATTAATACTGTATATGTGAGGTAGTATGGTGTAGAGTGCCCCTACATCTGTGGTGACCAGGATGGAGTCCTTGTGGATGGTCAGGTTTTTGATCTCTTGGAGAAAATCTGGACATACATACACGTATATATATATATATATATATATATATATATATATATATATATATATATATATATATATATATATGTGTGTGTGTGGCAGTTCACTTCAAAAGTTATTAAGCATGTTCACATTTTGTTGCTTTAGTCTACTCAGATTATCATATTAAAGGAGGATATTCCTTAACATTCAAATCCGTTATCACTGGAGACCTGTGACATTCCATTGAAGTTTGTATCAGTTCTTCAAAAAAGGAGATGGCACTTTTTTATCCTGGTTTCAGTCTACACCCTATGTTTCTCTTTTGTAAACGTGGATCCCTGGCAACACAGATGTTCTACAGTATAAACATTTGACAAACCATCCTTACAGTTCACTTTTTGAAGTTGTATTGTCAAGATGATATGACAGATTTTCTGAAAAATTCAAACTTCACAAAACAAAAAAAAAAATCTAGCTTTTTTCTGCATTTTTGCAGGAAGGCAAGCCCCCATGCACCCCCTCGGATATTATATATACGAACTCCAAGATCGCACTACAGTAAGGAAAAGGGTAAATTCTCCATTCCTCACTGTACCACGTTCTCCATTCAAAAGCTTTGAGTTTTTGGAAACTTGATCCTTTTGTCTCAACAATATAAATTTTGAGTTTCTGAAACTCTAGCTTCTGAAGGGAATCCATGTATACACACACACACACACACACACACACACATATATATATATATATGTGTGTGTGTGTGTGTATATATATATATATATATATATATATATATATATATATATATATATATCTATATATATATATATATATATATATATATATATATATATATATATACATACACACATATGGGTGTGTGTATTATATGGGTCTACATCAACTCATCAAAAGCCCACAATATTGAAGACCAAATCATCGAGATAAAAGCATTGAAACCTCACTTAAGCGAATGTCCAGATCGGTGAATCCATTTTCGGGGTAAGTAACCATTCATACCACAACTAATGAAAATGAAACCATACCACGCCCAACCCACTCAAGTGGGGGGGGGGCTATGCACCCCACCACCCAACTAACTATACCAACTCGGAGATCGCACCATAGTTGGGAAAAGGGCAAAATCCACCATGTTGGCCAACAGGTTACTTACTGTGGGAATGGACTTAATGATCCAGTTGTTTGCTGAAGTGAGGTTTCAAGGATTTCGTCTTGACGATTTGATCTTTGATATTGTGGGCTTTCGATGTTTTCAGGTAGGGTATATATATATATATATATATATATATATATATATATATATATATATATGTATATTTATAGGGTTACAATCAAAATTCTGAGTGAAGGTTCGATGTCCATGGGATGTCAAAATTTGGTTGGTTGAACCCGTGTTTTCGATTCTTCACTTGTGCTAGGCTTGGTTTAGTAAATGCATTGTGCATTCGCACATATGTTACCGGCCTTATGACAAGAGATTGCGGTACAGTGTGGATCAGGAAATTTTCCCTTTTCCCCACTGTAGTAATATCTCTGAGTTGGAATATTTAGTGTGCAGGGGGTTGGGGGTGGGGGCACAGCCCCCCACATGAGGAGTGCAGGGGGGATTGTCCCCCTTTTAAATAGTTGCATCATGTGGTATGCAGTGCTCCACTGCAGTCTACAGATGCCAAGAAAGGTAGAATTTGCTTAAGGAAGTGTGTTTGTGAAAGTCTGACCTTCTTGACATTTCCTTTCAACCATCTGCTTTGATATTTCAGGTAGGATTTTGTTTTGATCATCAATGTTATAATAGTAAACTATATATATATATATATATATATATATATATATATATATATATATATATATATATATATATATATATATATATATATATATATATATATATGGTGTACCATCACAATGTTGCAGCTGCGGTGTGCGACAATGGATATTTGAAGGTAAGTCTCCACAGATTTGTATGTGCGAAAAAAACATGCGGAATGCACAATACTGAATGGTAGTGTGCATTCGCTGTTGTGAGTTCGGCATGTTGGATGGAGATTGCACTATAGTGGGGATCAGGAATTGTACCCTTTCTTGCACTGTAGTGTGATCTCGGATTTTGTATATATAAGTTGCAGGGAGTGTGTACCCCCCTGAAAAACGTGTGTTATATGCAACCAGATGTAGTAGTATGTTCGTAAAATGTCAACAATTCGAAATCAAATTGTCAGCATTTTTTTCGTTCATTCTTTTTCTCGGTCGATATAACTTTCGACAATGTTTTTCGAGTACGTAAGTATTCGCAACAAAGATGTTCGAAATTATGATAGTAAACCATATATATATATATATTTATATATGTGTGTGTGTGTGTGTGTGTGTGTGCATGTGTGTTTAATTCCCAAAAACAAGTGTCATTAAACACAGAGGAGAGTGTAGAATTATTTAATTCAAACCACAAAACAAGAGAAATCGATTTTCACACAAGCTTCTTCAGGTCTTGCTGAATAGTTTGCTGTTCTTGGTTGGATATATATACATATATATATATATATATATATATATATATAGATATATATATATATAGATATATATATACACACACACACACACACACACACACACACACACACACACACATACACAATACAACTGTGTGTGCCTCCTCAAGGGCACACACACATCTATTATCTATATTTATGTATACATGTCTGTCTCTATGTCTATCTATCTATCTATCTATCTATCTATCTATCTATCTATCTATCTATCTATCCATCCATCCATCTCTCTATTTACATAGGCACTGTGGAGCAGTGAGGCAGTTAATATCATTGCTGTCTCACAGCATGAGGTCCTCTGGTTCATTTCTCACTTGCTTTGTCTTCTGTGTGGAGTCAGCATGTCTCCTGTGTTTATGAGGGTTTTCTCCAGGTACTCAAGTTTCTTCCCACGTTTCAAAGACATACAATATGGGGACTGGGACTTTAAATTGTCCATAGGTATATGTGCAATATGGAAGAAAGGCTTGTCAATCTGCTTACATTCCGTTCTTGCTTAGTAAACTCTGTAGATGGCATTAACAGTTCATGGCGCACTTATAGACATCAGGTGTGACTTGATAACACTGGATGGACAAACGGATGGAATGGATGGATGAATGTGTGTGTGTGTGTGTGTGTGTGTGTGTGTGTGTGTGTGTGTGTGTGTGTGTGTGTACGTGTGTGTGTGTGTGCCTTTATCTATACATACATATCTATATCAGTTTATCTTTCTATCTATATATTTATAGCTATTGATCTATATATATATATATATATATATATATATATATGTGTGTGTGTGTGTGTGTGTGTGTGTGTGTGTGTGTGTGTGTGTTTGTTATTGTATGTAAAGCAGAATCCTGTTGATGTGGGGTACTGGATGTCTAACTCCAAACATAAAGTATCAAACCTCCGAGTTAGAGAAAAACTCAAGTCATTTCATCATTCATGCTTAATAATACCAAAGTTCAATTCAGGAAACACAAAAGAGCACCCAAAAAAGTGATTCTAAAAATAGAAATGCAAGGTCATTTTATTTCCAGATGATGACCTCAAGTAAAGCCCTTTCACAGATGTAAACTCTGAAATGTGAGCCTGCATCTGCGTTATAAGTTGCATTTACTATTTGTAACCATTATGACCACTTAATGCTTACTGATCATTTCATTCTATGCTGGGAGGCTTGTATGTATTCTGCCTTTTGGTTCTTTATTTATTCCCCATTTTGTATATATTCATAGCTAATTTGATGACAACACCACTAATGGTGAAAGAGCTACAGCCTTGCTAAGGAGCTCAGCATTGGACTCTGTATTATAGCTGCATATCCTAACCACTGTGATGTTACATTCAGTGTGACACTATAGCTTTTATGGTCGCATGTTTGCAGTTGGACTGTTTTGACACACCTGCAGCTGGATCTGAATTCAGGTTTAGGGAATGAAATGTATGTTTCACAGTGGTGGGATTATACTTTTGGGTTTGCTCTGTTGTTAGGTCCACCTGTTTGAATTTATCAGGCCACTTTATTTAATAACTGGGATTTGGATTGTAAGAAGAAAAGTGAATATATTGGAACTGCATTCAAGCAAGCTATTGTATTTTCATTCTTATGTTTTTGTACTCATTCTGAATGGTTCCACTGAATTCCATGAGAGGAAGCTTCATAAAAGTGAGTGATCCTCTGGTAAGGTTAATATCACTGGAAACTGTTTTCCAGCTCACCGTCGTCCAATCGCCATTCTCCCATGCACTCTCCCCACTAGCAATCAGCATTAACTTCATACATGTGTGTGTGTGTGTGTGTGTGTGTGTGTGTGTGTGTGTGTGTGTGTGTGTGTGTGTGTGTGTGTGTGTGTGTATTACTGGGTTAGGGCTAGAGTAAGGGCTAGGAAAGGGGATAGATTTAGTGATGTGGGTGTGTGATGGTGTACATGATGTGTGCCCAAGTGTCTTGCGTAGTGGGAGAACTATAGAAAGTTTTTTTTCTACTGTAAGGTATAAGAGTGGAGCTACAGACAACCCTTCAAACTAAATTCATTGAACTCAAACTCCGTATTTCAAAGTACAGTATATTGAAGGTCAGATTTCTTGATTGCTTGCTATTTCATTAGCCTGAATATGTCTACTCTTTCTATTTCTTCCCCATGAAAAATAAATGTATTGATTTATCAATTACATATTAAGCTACAAAACCATTTTGAGACTATGTTGTTTAATTTTTGCAAACAGATATTTCTGATTGTTTACACTTGTAGCCAGTAATGTGGTATGGCCAGGATAGATAAGGTTGTTGATAATTCTTGTAGTTGTTCTACCTCAGTTTTCCTCATGCAGTCCTGCTTCTTTGATCTACATACAAATTAAACATGTATAGGGAACTCATGCAGCCTTGTCGTACACCTTTTCTAATTCTAAGCCATTCCATTTATCCTTATTATGCTTCAACTGTTCCTTCTTGATCACCTGGGATGTAGTCAGGACTTTAGCCCTCTTTGCCATTGGAGCTGGACTTCAACAAGTTTTAAAGCTGTTCGCACATCCTGATGCTCTTTGGTGGTGGCTGATCTATGTGTGGCAGCAGCAAGTATAAAACGCTTAGTGCTCCTGCACTGTTTTATCTAACTTTTGTAGTACATGGGAAAATGTAAACGTCTATCACTACTAAAAATTATGATTGGCTCTCTGATCATAACCAAGCTGTGTTGTGTTTTCCATGTAGATGTCCAGATTCACTTCTCTTGATCTTTGCTCTTGAGGTACAGTTCTTGACATCCATGTCTAGAACAACTAACAAGCTGACTATGATCAGAGACACAGTCAGGATCCCTTATATATGTACTCTGCGTGCGTGCTTGCGTGTGTGTGTGTGTGTGTGTGTGTGTGTGTGTGTGTGTGTGTGTGTGTGTGTGTGTGTGTGTATGCATCTTGTATGTTCCCTGTTTCCTTCCTCACACTTAGTTCTTCATAAGTTCTCCTATCTATTCTCCTCCCACTGCATATCTCTCAACCTCTTAGAACAAAAAATCTGGACAAAGCCATAAATAAAAGTGGAACAAAGGCCCAAAAATAGGGACAGTTTTTTAAATATTGCTCTTACAGACTTAGAAAATTAATAACAGACGTTCTATTGGCATGAATTTTCTGAAGGGTATGAAGTCTGAAACTCAAATGTCTGTCATTATTTTCTAATTTCAGTCTTTAATGATTTACCACTAGTTTAGGGTGACCGCAGTGGTGCAGTGGTTAGTGCTGCTGCCTCACAGCAAGAGGTTCTCCGGTTTGATCCTTGGCTGGGGTGCCTTCTGTGTGGAGTCTGCATGTCTTCTCTGTGGTCGCATGGTTTTCCTCTGGGTGCTCTGGTTTCCTCTCCCATCCCAAAGACATGCTGTAAGTGGATTGGATACTCTAAACTGGCCCTAGGTGTGAGTGCGTGCATGTGTGTGCCTTCTGTGGAAGGTTGGGTGCCGGGTTGGCAACTCGACACTGAAAAACTCCACTGCCAATCATGAGCGGACAGGTGATCCGCTGTGGCGACCCCTAACCAGGAAAAGCCGAAAGAAGAAGAAGAATAATGATTTACCACTAATTTGCCAGAAAACTACAATTTTATGAAAAACGAACCAAAAATATGAGGCCAAAATCTGAACATTCGGCGAAAATTAAATTCGTACAATCAAAAGGTATGCCTCACAGGGTGATCCTTGTTACCTTCTTGTACTTAGCTACTCATAAGCTACTCGTCTTCACCTGCTATGTTTTACTTTTCAATGTCCTCGTCCAGTTTACACATTAACCTGTCTGACATTACTTCTTACCCCATACTCAGTGCCTGTGTTTATATCTATATAACATTCTACTCATCTATCTTGTCCATATCATATTATTTATTTTCTTCCTAAACAATTACAAGATGTTAACTATTTACTTGCCTATTTGCATCCAACTTATTATTTACATATATTGGCTGCTTTATACTCTTATCTGCTGTACTCTGTAATTTGATGAAAGTTATCTGTTTCCATTAAGAAAATCTAGAGTTAGTATAAACTTAAGAAAGTCTGGAATTATTGCTGTATAGTTAACTTCATCAAAACAAAACCCATTGATTGTTAACTGTGACTGTTTGCATTAAGTTTGTATGATTCCCAGAAACTATCTCAACAAAAATCTGTTGACTGTGTAAATTGTGCCAACTTCACTAAGCTTGTATGTATGTGATAGTGCACAAGTTTACCAATATTATGGAACTTTTCTCCCTGGGTCTTCATTGAAAAGGGGTTATTACAGGATCTTAGGAAGTTACTGGCCCTGAGGCCCTTACAAGCCTAGCCAAGAATTTAGCCCATGTTCCAACAAGCCAGCATGTTATGCCACTGTCCAGTAGGGACATAGGTGGAATCCCAGGGGTGTATTTTCTGTTCCTCATCCCATTATCCAAGTTGTGCTTAAAAAGTGGTGCTCTGCTTTATGTGGAGAGCGAGTCTATACCACAAAAGGGGGAATCTCTGAGACACAAATCTGTCCCGCCAACAAGTCCTATTGATGTCACAGACCAGGATGAGGTCTCGCATGCGGGTTACTCAAGTGGAGCTTGACTTGCGGATATGCAGCAGTCCCATCAGGGCGGGGTCTGAGATTGCTTTGTATGCCAGACAGAGGTCACCTCTGAGGAGTCTGTAGGAGACTGAGTTAGAGGGACAGGTCTTTTAGCCTATCTGTGTAGGGTTGATGTTTGAGGCGCTGGATTCCCTGGGTGAGGAATTTCTGTGGTCTCTCCAGCTGCTGCATGTGCTTTGGGATGTACAAGCCGAAAGGGGCATTGTATTCAATAATTGATCTTATAAGGGAAGAATACAGGGATGTTATGAACACCTTGTCCCTGAATGAGATACCCTTACTAATGAGGTGGGCCATGTAGAAAGTTTTCCCTACAATAGATGCAATATGGTGGGCAAAAGTCAGTTTGCTATCAACCTGGGTTCCCAAGTCCCTCACAACTGATTGCATGCTTAGTGCCTTATTATCAATGTGATAATTTGTGGGGACATCATTCTCTCCAAAAAGGGATGATGATGCATTTTCTGGCATTCAGTTTGAGGCCATGTTTCTGGTACCAGTCATTTATTTGGGTGAGACTCTCTTGGAGGATGCCCACATCACTAGGGGAACACTGCTTGTTAGGGGTCTACTACTTGAGGTGAACACAAACACACTTTCCCAGTAAACCAAAGGGTATAAATAATAGATCTTGTATGGCCATATATATATATATATATATATATATATATATATATATATATATATATATATATATATATATATATATATATATATATATATATGGGTCTACCTGACTTGGTCGACATTTCATTTGATTGACAGTTCATTTGGTCGACATTTCATTTGATCGACAAGCATTTGCCCCCTTCCCCAATGTTGTGCAACCCTGGAGTTGATGTATATAGTTAGGGGGTGTGTGGGGGGCACAGCCCCCCACATTAGGGGGTGTGGGGGGCAAAGCCCTCCACTTAAAATGCTTGTTGATCAAATGAACTGTCGACCATATGAATATTCGACCATATGAAATGTCGACCAAGTGAGGCAGATCCATATATATATATATATATATATATATATATATATATATATATATATACACACACACACACACACACACACACACACACCCATATATATATATATATATATATATATATATATATATATATATATATATATATATATATATATGGATTCACTTCAGAAGCTCGAAATACTGAAATCTCGAATTTCAGTATCTTGAGGCCCAAGAAACCGAATCCACAGAACAATGAAAACCGAGAAATTCAAAACCTCGAATACCGGAGGTTTTGAATTTCGTGGTACTACTACACATACACACACCATCCTCCACACAAACGCACACAATCTGTCTACTACATGAAAGCAGGGGGACAAACCCCCCCCATATCCCCTACTTAAATATTCTCACTCCGGGGTCATACTACATACAAACACACACAAAACACCACCACACAAGCTACATTCTCCTCGCACACACACATCATAGCAACAAAACACACTGACACACACCACAGCCCCTACCCAAACCCCTTAACACACAGACATACTTACCTGAATACATGACCATAGCGGAAGTTTAGAAGCATGAAATTCAAAACCTCCGGTATTCAAGGTTTTGAATTTCACGCTTCTAAACTTTCACTGTTCTGTGGATTCGGCTTCTTGGGCTTGAGATACTGAAATTCGAGATTTCAGTATTTCGAGCTTCTGAAGGGAACCCATATATATATATATATATATATATATATATATATATATATACATATATATATATATATATATATATATATATATATATATATATATATATATATATATATATATATATATATATATATATATATATACACATATATATATGTATATATATATATATATATATATATGTATATACATATATATATGTATATATATATCTATATATATATATATATATATATATATATATATATATATAGGCGGCCATTGGCTGGGGTGCCTTCTCTGCGGAGTCTGCATGTCCTCCCTGAGGTAGTGTGGCTTTCCTCCAGATGCTCTGGTTTCCTCCCACATCCCAAAGACATGCTGTACGTGAATTGGACAATTTAAATTGGCCCTAGGTGTGAGTGTGTACATGTGTGTGCCTTCTGTGGAAGGTTGGGTGCTGGGCTGGGAACTCGACACTGTAAAACTCCACTGCCAATCATGAGCGGACAGGTGATCCGCTGTGGCGATCCCTAACCGGGATAAGTCAAAAGAAGAAGAAGAAGATATATATATATATATATATATATATATATATATATATATATATATATATATATATCTTCAGCTCCCTTTTTCCCATTTTTTTCAACATGCATTCGGGGTATTGTGTTAACTGTCACCATCTCTCTCGAATCAGTGCCACACTCCTGCCTTCTTCAACACTCATGCCTGACTGTTGCAGATCTTTCACACAATCCATACACCTCTTTGCTGGATGCCCTCGCTTCCTCTTACCTTCTTCCTGTCTGTCCCAAATCTTCCTCACCAGATTGTCTTCTTTTCTACACATGTGCCCAAACCACTGTAATCTGTTTTCATTGATCATTTCTGCAATTGGAGCTACTTTGGCTTCTGCTGTTATGTCCTCATTTCTTTGTCTGTCCCACAGTGTGCATCCTACCACCTTTCTCAGGCACTTCGTTTCCATCACCTTTAGCTTCTTCAGCTGTTCTGCCTTTATTGCCTAAGTTTCTGTACCATACAGTAGTACTGGTTACACCACTGTCTTGTACAACACTGTTACTACAACCAGAGATATCTTTCAATTTTAAAGGAGTAGAAATGGTGCCAGTCCTTAGGATTCATCAGTTCTAAGTGCTGTTATCCACCTGATTTATTAAGTACACAGGATTTCTATATTAGTGTTTGTTGGTTTGACCAACATGTAACAGCATGCTGTGGTTGGGGGCCCCCAGGGCTAGGGGGCCTCTAGCAACTGTAGGCTTCACTGGTGCCTAAAGCCGGCTATATGGATTGTACAGTTCATTTGATTTGTGAATCACACTGGTGATCACTTCTCACATGACTGGTCACATTAAACTCTGAGGTTCTGGCTTTATCCCCAGCTGAAAACACATGGATTGAGACAACACTTCCCTGAGGAGGACCTAGTACCACCAGTCTAAGCTTCCCCCTTGCAGGATGTGTGCTGCAACCCTCCTTTTGGATGCAGCTTCCATGAAAAAGCTAGAATATAATACCTGTCTATTAAATTTCCCTATTAACAATACCTGTCACTTCTCATTTATTTTAACACTGTCTTCCAGTATTTCATTACCTTTTTTCTCATAAGGATGGTTTATGTCTACAACCCCTGTACCGCTGCCTTTTTCACTTTTCATTGTGGCTACAGTCACTTGTTTACTCCTTTTTTTGCCTAGCACTGCAAAGTCTTAGCATGATGTAGAAATCTTCCAAGATAAGAGTTCTACATCATTCTCAGCCTTTGTTTTTTAAATACAAATCTTTTTTTTAAAACAATTCCATTGAAACAAGAAACGTGAACAATAGATGTTAAAAAAGACAAGCCGTCAGGCAATTACAATGAGCATTGCTGAAAGATTATGGAACAATGTATGATAAATTGTGAGTTAATATTGTAGAACAGTGTGTGTGTGTGTGTGTGTGTGTGTGTGTGTGTGTGTGTGTGTGTGTGTGTGTGTGTGTGTGTGTGTGTGTGTGTGTGTGTGTGGTATCTTTAAGAAGCATTTCCAAGTGTGTTACGTACATATAAATAGCAAACCTGTGCAGGCAGCAGTGCCATTTTGAGAGAGCAGCCGGAGTGTGAACATGTATGAGTGTGATAATCAGTCTGTTTATAAGTTTAAGTTACTAAGCCTCAGGTCTGATGTGTTTGTATATGATAAAGCTGCTTGAACAGAACCCACAACTTTTCATCTGTTTTGTCCTGACCAGATGAGTGACATGGTGTCAGAACTCGGATTTAGGAGACAGCTTTCCAAGCCACGAGGTGCAGATTTAACAGTGAAGGCATGTTGAACAGACTGGGTATATAAAAGGGCCAGAACAGAACAAGAGGTAACCAAAACTCGTACAAATGATTTATTTTATAAAATAAATAATACTGAGCATTCAAAAGGCACAGAACACATTATTAATCAAATGAATAGCACAAAAATGTATTATTAATCAAACAAAGTGCACAAAACGCATAACTGTTTAAGCGAGATGTTCAGAATTATGATATTTGATAAAATTATCAGAAAAGTTCATAAGGAGTTCAGAGTTGCCTTGGATTTACAAAACAAGCATGTTTAGAGTAAAATTAGCACAAGAAAAGTATAATGAAAAGAGGTTAAATAGGCATAACGTATATAATAAAAGGGCAAAAAGGGCAATTAAGTATAAGAAAGCAAGGCAACTGCATGTTTTTTGGCAAATGACTGTGTTTTGGTATGAACTACTATTTCACACTGACCAAAGCTGTTCAAAGCATAACTAAAGTTGTTCGAAGTATTTCAAAGTGTGTAAAGTGCTTACAGAGTGTGCATTATTACTGTCCATTTATTCTGAAGTGTTTACTGTATGCAAAGGGCAACTGTTTAGTAAAGTGCAGTCAGAATACAGCAATTTTGAAAAGTTTATTGATCTGTGTGCATTTATTTGCAGAATGCCGCCATTTCAGAGTGTTTCTTACACTGTGCAGAGTTATTTAGCAAAGTACAGCCATTTGTGCTGTATACAGTTCATTCACAAAGTGCAATCATTTTGAAATGTTTCATACTCTGAGGCTTCTTCTGCCCAGTTTATTCGCAAAGTGCAATAATTTTGAAACATTTCTTACACTGATAAGAGGTGATTTCTGAGTACACTGATTTCAAAAGTGTTCCTGTGCCACGGAGACTTATTTTGCATTTTGCAAAGTTCAGTTATTTAGAGGCTTGTTGTGCTATTGAGAATAATTACAAGTTCTGGAATGAATTTCAGACATATGTATATATGTTTGTACATATTTCCAAAAGCCTTCACTAGTGTGTGTTAATATGGCAGAGGCAGTCCACTTGTATTTTATCATAATATTGCAGAGAATTGGAGAATATTTGAGCAGGAATACGATATTTTCATACAAACAGCTTTTTCTGACAAAGATGTACATACCAGGGCATTCATTTTGCTTAACCTAGCAGGGTCAGAGGCCACTGAAAGAGAGCATTAATTTGTGCATGTACCAGCAGTATATGCAAGCGAGGGGGATAATCGTCATATTGTTGTACCGGCTGAATCAAGGGAGGACCCCGAGTGCTTGAAATGTAAATTCAGGGAAATGTGCAACCCCCAGACAAATGTTACATTAGAGAGGGACTGGTTTTATACAAGAGACCAAAAACCAGGAGAAACTTTTCCAGCTTATATTACTGACTTGAGAAACAAGGCTAAACATGCAGGTTTGGTGATTTGAAAGACAAGTTGATAAAGGACAGGCTTGTGTGTGGTGTTAATAATACTGCTGTGAGAAAGATTTTGCTTTGTGACAGTGATTTAATGCTGAGCAAGGCTATTGAGATTTGTCAAATCCATGAGCTCACAGAAAGGCACACGAGTATGCTTTCAAGTGCTAAAAGCATGGTTTCTGCAGGCTCCAAAGCAAACGTAGAGAGTATTCAGCATGTGGCTAGCAGAAACAAGCCTAAGCACATGGCAGCTACAGCCCCAGAGGGTTCCCCAGGGAGGTCCCGTAGCTTTCTAGCAAGTTCTAAGTTTAGCTCAGTAAAACAAACATGCTCAATGCAGTACAAAGGTGAGTCAGCAAAACCCAAGTCAAGTTTTATTGTCAACTGTCGTAATCACGAGTCTAAAAGAGAACAGTGCTTAGCATTTGGTCAGCAATGCAGCAAGTGTAAAAGATTGAACCATTTTCAAAAGTTTTGCAAATCAAGCAAACCTTACTCAGTTAAAGAAAGGTCACTTAAAAAAGCAAGTTGATCATGTAGAAAGCTGCAACCCTACTTTCTATGTAGATGGTATATCAGTGGTAGGAGAAAGGGTTAATGCAGTAAATTTATTAGCAAAGAATGAAGTGTTTTGTACTGTCCTGATCAATGGTAAACCCACAGAGCTCAAAGTAGACACTGGTTCAAAATGTAATGTTATGTCAGCAGAAACATTTGCTAAGGTGAGAGCTGGTGAGCAACTTAATTTGACTAATTGTGCAAAACTTGTTGCTTATGAAGGTGAAGAAATTTAAACCGAAGGCTCAGTAGTGCTTTAATGCTGTTCGTCTGGAAACAGTTACAGCTTGCAATTCTATGTAGTCCGAAGACCTGTGCAGTCATTGTTAGGTCTCAGAGACAGTTTGATAATGAAACTGCTTTCTTTTACCAAAGAAGTCCATCATGTAAGCACATTTTCTAGTTCCAGTCTTACCAATACTATTCTGTCAGAGTATGCCAATGTTTTGATTACAAGCTAGGTAAACTTCCAGTTGTGTACTCCATGAAAATAGACCCAGAGGTTAGTCCAGTGGTCAGACCAGCAAGGAGAGTTCTGATTGCTATGGAGAACAAAGTGAAGGCCTAGATGGATACAATGGTGCAGCAAGGTGTAATTTGTCCAGTTACAGAACCATCTGAATGGGTTTCTTCCATGGTAACTGCTCAAAAAAAAGCTTAGATTAAATCAGAATATGCATTGACCCAAGAGACGTGAAAAAAGTATTAAAGAGACCTCATCATCCTATACGTACAGTCAAGGAAGTCGCAGCTCTGATGCCAAATGCCACTGTTTTTTTTCTGTTCTAGATGCAAAGAGTTCATTTTGGCAAGTGATGCTTGATCTTAAATCTTTACTTCTGACTACATTCAGTACTCCTTTTGGTAGATATAGATTTCTCAGGATGCCTTTTGGAATACATTCTGCAAGTGAAGTCTTTCAGCGTGTAACGGGGCAAATTTTTTTCGAGTTATCCATGTGCCATAATAGTAGATGATTTATTGGTTGGCGGCAATGGTGAAGGATAGCACGACAGAAACCTCAAGAAAGTTCTAGACAGAGCACATGAAGTGAACTTGAAGCTCAATCCTCAAAGTGTAAATTCAGACTAGCAGAAGTCATGTATGTAGGTCATTTATTCAGTAGTACTGACTTATGGCCAGACCCATCCAAGCAAGCAGCCATTCTTGAGATGACAGCACTGGACAATGTCCAAGCCCTACAGTGTTTCCTTGGTGTGGTTAACTATTTAGGCAAGTTTATATATGACTTCAGTGAGTTGACAGTGCCTCTAAGAGAGCTGACACACAAAAATGTTGCCTGGTCTTGGTTGGAACAGCACCAGAGAGCATTTGATGACCTCAAGAAGAAAATTGCCACCCCACCTACATTAAGATGCTATGATGTTAACTAACCAGTAATTCTTTCCTGTAATGCTTCAAAGTTTGGTCTTGGTGCAGTAATTCTTCAAGAAGGCAGACCAGTAGCCTATGAGTCTAGAACCCTTTCCCAAACTGAAATGCAGTATGCTCAGATTGAGAAAGAAGTTTTGGCAATTGTATTTGCATGTTCGAAGTTCCATCATAATATTTATGGCTGAGCTATTCAGAGCGAGACTGATCATCAACTTCTTGTCACTGTTTTAAAGAAGCCTATGCATGCAGCTCCAGCAAGATTACAGAGAATGATGCTCAGATTATAAAAGTACAACTTCAAAATGGTCTACACAAAAGGCACAATTCTTTATCTGGCCGATAACTTATCCAGATCACCCAGAAATACAATGGAACAGCTTGATGCAGATAATTTTGACTTTGATGTCATGGAAGTGTGTACTTTTTCTACCATGAGACTTGATGAGCTGAGAGATCATACAAAGACTGATCCAGTATTGCATAAGCTCAACCACTTCATTGATGCTGGATGTCTGTCAAAGCAATCTTGTGTACGGCCAGAAGAGCAACCTTATTTTCCTTACAGAGATGAGATGTTGATGGAAGATGGTATCATTGTCAAAGGTCATAAAGTTATTGTTCCCACTTCCTTACAACATGAATATATCCAGATTTTAGATTGTGGCCACTCAGGTTCTGATTCTACCAAAAGAAGGGTGTGAGGACTAGTATTTTGGCCTTCTCTGTCAAAAGACATTGCTAAAGTACTGTCATCTTGTTCAGTATGCAATAGTACTAAACAGCATTTGCAAAAAGAACCACTTCATCTAAGCCAAATTCCTGAACTACCTTGGTCAACAGTAGCCACTGACATATTTGAGTGGAACAATCAGCATTACTTATTGTTGGTAGACTCTTATTCAAACTGGTTTGAGATCAATTTGCTACATAACCAAACATCCACTACTGTTATTACTAAGGTGAAACATCATTTCTCAGTCCATGGTAGTCCACATAAACTTATTTCTGACAATGGTACTCAGTTTGCCAGTCAATTGTTTCAGAAATTTGCAAAAGAGTGGGACTTTGTTCATATTACCAGCAAACCAGAATACCCACAGTGAAATGGCCTGGCTGAGCGTGCAGTACAGAGTGCAAAGCAATTGTTAGAGAGGTCAAAGCGTGACAATACCAATATCTTTTTGAATTTACTCAAACTCAGAAATATACCCCATGACAACATACTTGGCTCGCCTACTCAGAAATTTTTGTCTAGGCAAACCAGAACAACCTTGCCTATCAGTTCCAGTTTGTTGGTGCCTAAAGCTAAAAGCAACAGAGCCATCAAAGCACAACTATTCAGAAAGTGTTCTTTTCAGAAGTCCAGCTATGATAAAATGAGCAGATCTCTTTATCTGGTGAGAAAAAGTGAGACGGTGAGGATACAAATGGCGAAAGCCTTCGACCGGATTGGTCAAGTGACAGGTATATGTACCGAGCTGAGATCCTACTTTGTAAAATCGGGGGGTATAGAATACAAGAGGAACCGCAGACATCTCCTTTTTGTTGCAGAACCGATATCACAGCATTCTATCAGTGATACAGACTCTAGATCTCAGAGCAATCCAGACATTGTTCCTATCGAAAAACGTGTCTCAACACCCACTTCCATTCCTGATGATGTCCCAGATGTCCCCAAATTTGAACATTCAGTAAAGACAGTCCCTGTTGCTAGACCTAGTAATAATTTTTGTCACACGATTTGGTCGCAATTCTAGACCCAGTGTAAAATACACAGTAACCTGGACATGATTGTTTATGTATATATAGTTTTGTATAATTGCATGTCAAATGATTATTTCTGTACTATTGCATGTCAATCAGTAGTCATTAATGCATGAGCTACTTCTCAAAGAGGGAGGTTGTAGAATAGTGTGTGTGTTGTATCTTTAAGAAGCATTTCCAAGTGTGGCATGTGTATATAAATAGCGAGCATGTGCAGGCAGCAGTGCCATTTTGAGAGAGCAGCCAGAGTGTGAACATGTGTGGAAGTGGCAGTCAGTCTGTTTATAAGTTTATTTAAGTTAAAGTTACTAAGCCTCAGTTCTGATGTGTTTGTATATAATAAAGCTGCTTGAACAGAACCCACAACTGTTCGTCTGTTTTATCCTGACCAGATGAGTGACAATATTATCATAGATGTACATAAACTTAGTAGGTATTACATTTAGATCGATTCAGAAAATAATATTCTTGATCCAGTTCATCACTTAAGTTAAAAGGGCTAAGTGTAACACAGTAACCTATATCAAAATACTCCAAGCTTCTTTAAATCCTGGAGCTGGCTACTTTCTGTTATTCAGCAATCATATAGTCAATCTTTGCAGTTTTCTTGATGTCAGCATTTACTTACTCCCTATGGCTTATTCTTGATGTTGCTTGTTTATTTCCTGAGATTTGTTTTGTACTATTATTATTATTTGGATCCACAGTCCTTAGGTCTGTCCATACCTCTCAACCTCTTAGAGCAAGGAATCTGGACAAAGCCATGAACAAAAGTGGGACAAAGGCCCAAAAATAGGGGCAAATTTTAAATATTGCTCTTACAAACTTAAGTTCTCTGGTTCAATCCTCGGCTGGGGTGCCTTCTGTGTAGAGTCTGCATGTCCTCCCTGTGGTCGCATGGGTTTCCTTCAGGTGCTCCGGTTTCCTCCCACCTCCTAAAGACATGCTATAGGTGGATTAGACACTCTAAATTGGCCCTAAGCATGAGTGCGTGCGTGTGTGTTACTTCTGTGCAACTCGACACTGTAAAACTCCACTGCCAATCATCAGCGGACAAGTGCTCTGCTGTAGCGGCCCCTAACTGGGAAAAGCCGAAAGAAGAAGAAGCTGTTACAAACTTACAAAGTTGATAGAATAACAGGTTTTGCATTAGCATGAATTTTCTGAAAGATATGAAGTCTGAAACACAAATGTCTGTCATTATTTTCTAACTTCAGTCTTTAATAATTTGCCACTAATTTGCCAGAAAACCACATTTTATGAAAAATAGACCATAAATATGAGACGAAAATCTGGACATTCTGCAAAAATCTGTACAGTTGAGAGGTATGGGCCAAATGTCCTGTAAAAGACAGAAACATTCTAGTGTGGGACTTAGCTAGTCACCAGAACTGTAGCTAAACAAACACTCCACTTTAATTTAACAGGTCTGTGTGTGTGTTTATATCTTTAATAACACTATGCAAGCTATTTTATATAATTAAAATAAAGTGTGTATGTATACATAGACAATCTTGCAACTGGATGAGTAGAAACATGAAACGTCCATGTAAGTCAATCTGAGCCTGTTAAGTTATAAAACCTTCTAGGTAATTTAGCTTTTCATCTCTAGATGATGCTGTTTTGACCAAAACTGCTGTACATAACTGCATTTACCAAGCTATTTTTTTTTGGTTGAAAGTAGATAGTTTGGGAAGGAAGGTCATTATCTTTTGTAAATTATTTTGGTCAACATCTACAGCAAGACAGATGTCACTGGCATGTGATATTGTCAGTGAATGTTTTATTGAATATTTTGTCTCAAAATAAGTAAGTTACTAATGTCACAAACCTCTCTGTGAATCTCAACATTTAAAGCGTATGCAATCATTTAAATCAGTATTTTTGTACTAAATATTTGCCATATTTCACTTATGACTGTATAAATAACATCACTTTACATAAGGAGATTTTGTATGTTAATTACATGCCCTTCTGGATACAAAATACATTTCAGCCTGGATCTATTAGTTAACAGCAAAGACAGATGCTCATTCAGTGCATAATACTATACAGGTGTAATATTAAATTCTCATAATATATGTTTATCAATATTTTGTTCTCTGTGTTTTCAATACAATGTTTCAGCTTACCTCATTAACAAAAGTGGTAGAATTATCAGCAATTTTTAGGAGGTGATTTT